>NC_141688.1:109046044-109315331 GCF_964263255.1 Lissotriton vulgaris
GCATCTTATATTGTGGGGCTCTGAGCGACGCCATGCTGGAAAGTGAGCTTGCAAATTCCATTCATCCAGTCTTAATGGCACTAATCTGGCCGTAATCTACAGGGGATATGTGCAAGAAATGAAGTTCTGCAGCTTACTGGAGGAGTAGGAATTGATTACTGACCATGTGTGGGAGCGGTTACTCAGTGCCGTCCCAGCAGGTTCTGAGCAACAGCGGAAAGGGCAAATATTAAGCAGGATTTTTTGCTGTTCATATAGCTAAAGTGAGATTTGAATGATCCTTTGCTATCTAGATGAACGCCCAAGTATTTGTATTTGCTGCTATGATGGAGCCAGGCACCACTGAGCTGCCACCTGCCATGTCAGATTGGTTTAGGTCTGAATGTTACCGTCAAGGTTTTTGTTGGATTGATTTCCAGCCTGTTCCTGATGGTATAAACATGTAAGCTGTATAGTTGCCGCTGAAGGCCAATGTTTGTCTGGCTAAGGAGCACGAGGTTGCCTGCGTATAGTAGGTGCGTAATGCGCTGATATCCTAGTTTGGCAGGGGACAGTTTGCTTCGACATATTAGCAGCATATAAATTGAAGGGCAAGGGAACTAGCACGCTCCTTGCTTCAGCCCAGATTTTGTGTGGATCTTCCTTGAGATCCGAGAGCCATCTCCTAATTTGACCCTCATCCAGGTGTTAATATATAGTTGCTCAATTGATTTCTGCAAAGCGGCATGCAGGCCCCCAGTTTTCACCATAAGAGGCTCCTTGGTATGCTGTTGAAAGCAACTTTAAAGTCAACAAAGCAGTAGTAGAGCGCCTGTTTATTTCTGAGGGCTTTGTCCCATAGGAGGGACAACGGCATCAAATTTGAGGTAATACCGGAATTCCAGGCTCTGAGATCATCGAGAAGGCATAGAGCTTAGCATCATTAGCAATTAAGGAAATAAGTCGATAATGGCGAGGATCAAAATTTGTGCCCCCTTTGAAGATTGGCTGGAAAATTGAGCTTCTCTCAGTAATCCGGGATGCTGTTTGTTGCCAAACTGATCGAACAAGGGCGTTCGCGCCTTGGACCAAAATGGTGAGGCAGATGAAAAGAAACCTGCTGGGAGTCCATTAGGACAGGCACCCTGTCTTTCCGCAGACCCGCCAGTTTTGAGAGGCAGCGTTCCTCTGTTTGACGAGGTGTAAGGGAGTCAATGGGTGATTTATCATTCAGCATGTTTGTTACAGATATTTTTGAAGTTTCCAAAACAGCGAGGGAATCACTTGACGGACAATGAGGAAGTTGTGTAGTCGAACACTCCACGTGTGTTGTCAGAGATGAGACCCCCAAGGTTCTGGAATAGTCGAGTTGGAGCCCCTATTAATTCCAATTGTAACTTGATTAACCACTGACCAAATTTGTCTTGTGTTCTTTTCCTTACTAGCAAACAGCATTCGGGTCCAGAAATCCTCATTTATTTCCTTTTTGGAAAGCCAGATAGCCTTCCTGAAAAGGGACCATTGGACAAGAATTCACATATTGCAGTTGATTTCACCTTTCAGAGCCATTTGGGATTCTGTCAGTCTGAGTTTAGATTTAGAAGAAGAATAGCATGGTTTTGGGCGTGAAGGAAAATTGGGTTGCAATTTCTGAAGGATTTATTTGGTGAAGAGCGTCTTCTGTCGATTGGGAATTTTGTTTAGGATGCTGGATGCATTGTATTTAGCTCTCACCCATGACAGAGATTCCTGGCTGATTTCATTGTCCCATTTTAGCTGTTTAAGATTTGTTAGCGCACTCCAGTGCTGGTGGAAGAAGTGGCTTCCAGTTTCGATGGGCAGATAGAAAAGTAGATTTGCTGCAGTCTAAGGTCACTGACAAAGGGCCCCTAGAGAGAAGTCGCTGATGTATTTAAAAATTCCGACTGTACCTAGGGTAAAGTCAATGTAGGAGGCGAATTTCCCCAGAAGGGCTCTCGTCCATCTGGGTATTGTATCGCCGCTGAAGTGTCCATTGAAGAGCCCAAGGCCTAAGATGTCGCACTCCGTCAGCAAAAATTCTGCCAGTTTGTTTCTGCAAGTTGTTGCAAGTAGATTTTGAGCTGGGATGTTACACACAATGTCCAAGTTGTTAACATCGCGATCTAGCACCCCCCACCCCAGAATAGGGTGGTATGAAAGCCGCCAGATTGCACAACATTTACTGTTGGAAATTTTAGCTTAAGTTCTGTTAGAATGGACACTAAGTCCCTGAGTTTCTTCTTCCCAGACTTGGCCGGGTTAATGTAGACTTTAATAATCAGAAGCGAGTACTTTGTGTTAGTGTGCAGTATCCTTAATAAGGTCATGGACCCCCAAAGTGACTTGCAATACCCTTATAATGTACGACAAATGGTACTGTGATCGTTATGATGCATGACTACATTATCCTTCTTCCTACAAACTGCGGAACCTGGGCGTCATCCTGGACTCCTCACTCTCGATGACCAGACAAGTCAACGCCATCTCATCATCTTGCTTCAACATTCTTCGCATGCTCAAAAAAACATTTCGCTGGATCCCCAGCGAAACTAGAAAAACGGTCACCCACGCACTGGTTACAAGCCGCCTGGACTACGTAAACACCCTATACGCCGGTACCACCGCAAAAGTTCAGAAAAAACTCCAACGTATCCAGAACGCATCAGCCAGACTCATACTAGACATCCCGCGTAAAGACCACATTTCTGATCACCTGAAAAACCTCCACTGGCTCCCCGTCAATAAGAGGATAACATTCCGCCTCCTAACCCACGCACACAAAGCACTTTACGAACTTGGACCCGATTGCCTCAACACACGACTTTCCTTCTACACCCCCTCCCGCCAGCTACGCTCCTCCAACCAAGCCCTTGCTGCCGTACCTCGCAGCAACAAAACCACCATGGGAGGAAGATCCTTCTCCTACCTGGCAGCTAAAACCTGGAACTCACTTCCTATTCACCTTCGCCTCACTCAGAACCACCTAGCATTCAGAAAGCAACTTAAAACCTGGATATTCGACAAGTAACTCCCCACCCTTCCTCAAGCGCCTTGAGACCCTCTGGGTATGTAGTGCGCTATATAAATTATTTGACTTGACTTGACTTGACTCTAATCATTTGTGTGGTGACATTTCATACGCAAGAGATAGGATCTTTGTGAACATGATAATAACATTAGACTCTCTAGTGCAAAATGAAACACACTAAAAAGTAGTTAGATATTAGTTGCAAAAAGATATTAGAGTCGGCTTAATGCATGTCAGATATAAAGCAAACTCTACGGCTCAGAATGTGGCGTAGAAACATGCAGAGAGGTTCTATCTTTCCTATATTTACCTAAAACATGGAAAACAAACATGCCGCCACAAATAGCTCCTTTCTGCTTATCACTGTTCATCTAGATAAACAGAGCAGAAGGAGAAAAGGCCATGTTTTGTTTTCGTATTTTAGAGTGCAGCTTCATTTATGGTCTGTCAACTGCCTTTCCTCTCGGCGATGGCTCTAGCAGTGGGCAAAGGGATGTCAAAGCTCACCTGTAATAAGTTATTACAGTAGAGTGACTGCTTCATTTCTTTACTACAATCAATTATGGATGTTACAAGTGGCCTGCAATATGGAAATCGGAGATGAACTTTTAAAAGGGCATTGCAGGCTTCCGGTGTATATTAATAAATAAAAACAGTATCTCCATCTGAGAGTTTAAAGAAATGGAGGCACAATGTAAACTTGGTGTGCCAGCACCTCCAACAACTCAAATTCATGTTTTATCTCTCACAGCGATGCCATGCAGCTGCCTGCCAAGCCGTTACCTTCATTCGAGGATATATGTGAATAATTTTCAAAGGTTACCATAACATACCATCAGAAGTCTTAGTTCATCCTCTGGCACAGGTTCCAGGTCAGGGACGGCGAAGGACTCTGGAAACTGTGCTCCTTTTGCCAGTGCTTCGGCGGTTTTGATTGTGGTTGAGAAGCACTCTAACCAAGCCCACTCTGTGGCATTCCAAGCAGCAGGATCAGGAGCACACAACTGGTGATGAGGGGGTACTGGTGGGCGGCATAAGAGTTTGTCCAAGTGAAGTCCCACCGCCAGTGATGCTAAGCACTGCATGTAAGGACTGTGAACAAGCTGCTCTCCACACACCACATGAGGCTGAAAGAAAATAAGAAGTTGTAAATAAAATTAAATACGAAAAATATACAATAAAAGAGCCATTTCATAAATTGATCACTTAAAAAAATCTGGGAAAATATCACACACCAAACAGGTACATTCATAAGAAAACGTTTAAAGCATCTCCAATCTTCCCGTTATCATTTTCATACTTGGCCAAATCAATAATTAGTTGTGCCATGGAAATGAAAAAGTTAACAATATGAAACTAGATATGGCTAAAATCCCATTGTGTAGAAACACAAGAATTACACAAAAGAATAAGCAGAAACGATTCTAGCCGCAGATTCCTTCACGTAGAATTATTCCCAGGCGTGAGACTGGATCCGGAAACTTATTGCCACAGCATCCCTGCGCGCCGGGGGGACATCAAGCGACTCTGCCCCGGCGTTGTCCGAGTATGTGACGTCAGCAAGGTTACATAAGACTCACCCCGGCGCGCCTACGTCAGTTTTCTTCTGAGAACTTTTCTGCACCACAACGCAGAGCGACCATATAAAAAACTGTGGGAGCATGGGAACAGTGTGCGAAGAGCAGAAAAATTTGAAAAGAAATGGTGACTATCAACACCACAAGGAGCAGTGTCAACACTGCAGAACCCAAAGACAGGAAAGAAGAAAGAACAGAGCAGAGCCCTGAGCAGCCACCCTGCCCGTACAGACAGTCCCCCCGTGCCCCAGAGGCAACGAACATGCGTAAAAGTCATGACACATGTAGCAGGCCCACCACCCCCATCCTGAACAAGAAAGAGAAGCCAGTCCCAAAACAGACAGGGACAACAAACCTCCAAGTCGCCCCAGCATAGAGGGCAACCACCCCCCCAAGGAACAAGGCATGGCCAGATGACCCCTATTCAGAGGTTAGCAGAGGTGGGGGGAAAGGGAGGGGAGGACAGAGATTGAAGGCAATCCCCCCAACCCAGAGTAGCCAGAGCAATGGGGCACCGGAGCACCGGAACCCCATCCTCCAAAGAACCAAGAGGAGGAATGAACTGCAATCAGACGGAAACTGTCAAGAGCAAAAGAAGGCACTCACAGGAGACACAGCCCCCCACCGGGAGGCGAGTGCCGAAGACCAACCCAAGAGTCCTCGCAGAACGGAGAGGAAGGGCGGGCCGTGAAGGAATCTGAGGCTAGAATCGTCTCTACCAGATGCATCGTTACTGAAGGTAAGTAACACGTATATCTGATAGAGATTACTAGCTGCAGATTTCTTCACGTAGAATAGATACCCTAGCAATATCCACGGGGAAGGAGGGTCTTCGAAAGGACCCCACCAGCCAGGACATAACAGAGGGTCCCACAGGGGACCAGATCTGCGGAAAAGGTAAGAACCTCGTCCCTGCCAGGCAAGGAGAACCCCAGCACAGGGTGGAAGGGAGGGCCGTGGGGGCCTGAAGGAATCTCCGGCTAGAATTGTCTCTACCAGATACATCGTCACCGAAGGTAAGTAACTTGTACATATAATGGAGACTACTAGCTGCAGATTCCTTCACGTAGAATAGATACCCTAGCAATACCCACGGGGAAGGAGGGTCTTCGAAAGGACCCCACCAGCCAGGACAGAACAGAGGGTCCCACAGGGAACCAGATCTGCAGACCAGGTAAGAACCTCGTCCCTGCCAGGCAAGGGGAACCCCCACAAGTAGAAGAACACCTACCCCAAGAGGATGTAGGAGGGAGAAAGAAGGCTGAAGAGGCCCGTACACTCACAGCAGAGGAACCAAGGGCAAGGCCAGAGAAGCCAAGGAACCCCACTCCCCTACAAGGCAACAGAGCTCCCATTCAATGCTAGACAGGAAGGGGAAGAAGAATAAGAAGAAGGACTCCAG
Organism: Lissotriton vulgaris; assembly: GCF_964263255.1. Lineage (NCBI taxonomy): Eukaryota > Metazoa > Chordata > Amphibia > Caudata > Salamandridae > Lissotriton > Lissotriton vulgaris. The sequence continues at coordinate 109,052,052 of NC_141688.1, forward strand.
AGGGCCCAAGAAAACGAGGGAAAAGAAGGCGAGCCTACCACAGATGGAAGGCAACAGGTCAGCCAGAATGGCGCCGCCAGTCATAAGCAGCCAGAAGCAAGAAGAACAGCCCGGGGCCACAGGAATACCGGGCAGGCGACGCCTGACAAGGGAGAACACAGAGTCATCCCAGCCCTCAGAGGAGGAGCAGAAAGGCGAGGAAGTGCCCAGACACACCCCTGCGAGGTGTCGCGCACACAACTTCAAGAAGCAAAAGCAACATACTTAAACGCCATGGAGAACAGGCACCCGAAGGACACCAGGACTCCCCAGCAGAACACAAGCTATATAACAGTCACCACTACCCACATAGGGTACGTTAAGTTCCAAGAAATGGGAACCCTCTTTGGAAGGACTTCTGCAGCATAGGAAAAACAAAGAGCTGCGGGGAAAGAAACCCCTGCAAAGGGCTTGTTAAGCAGCCCAAGAAAAAACAGAAGGCCTAATCTCAGGGCCAAGTATGTGCAAACAACTCCGGCAAAAATACACACACAACAAGGGGCCGTCCAGCAGCCAACAACGCCATAGTCCAAGCAAAGAGGGCTTGATGGCCATATAATACGCTCCACAGCAAGGGCAACCGGCCCACAGAAAAGCCGAGAACGAGCTCAACTCACAGTCACTGAAGAGGGGAAGGAGAAGGAGGAGGAGGAGGAGGAGGATAAGGCGGAGAAGGAGGACGGAGCCCTGCAAGGAATCTTTGGATGGCAGAGTCAGCCGGGGCATGGAAAAACAGGCTGCCATCGAATGGAAGATCAATCAGTCGCTCCCGAATATTTTCAGGGAAGACTCCGTCCCGAAGCCAAGCATGGCGACGGAGGGCGACTGAGGCAGCCATGGCCCTGCTCAGCATCTCCGAGATGCCCAGAGCGGAGCGGAGAATAAACGCTGCTAGCTCCCGGCCATCCAATGCATGATGCCGTAAATCCACCTGAGCAGTCTCTGGGGAAGCTGCGGATCCCAAAGACTTAGCCGAGTCCCACAAACAAGAGAAGGCCCTAGCCAACACACATAATGTGTTAAGGGCCGGCAGGCCAGCGCTGGTCGAGGCAAACATGTTGCGCCCCCAAGAGTCCACCCAGTGGGCCTCCCGGGATGGCGGAGGAAACAGTGGCGGCAGGGAGGGAAAAGCCGTCTGTAAAATTGGACTGGAGGCAGAGGGGTGGAGGGAAAGACACGCCGGGTCACGCGGCATTGGGAGGTGCCAGTGCAGAAGGTGCTGAGGCACCGGATCCCCTGAGGCAGGACGCCTTCAAGCCCCCTTCAGGGAAGAAAGGAGAGAACCCTCTCAAGGAAGCAAGATCTCCCTCCCATCAGAGCCCTAGTGGAGAACCTCCAAGAGATAGTCTGCCAGGAAGTGAGTAATCGGGTCACCCATGCGCAGAATGTCCACAGCCCTGGACACCGAGTGAGCGAAAGCCGCACCCACCTCCATAGGGCCCTGCGGTGGAGAAAGCAGCTCCTCCGTGGGCGACAGCAGCAAACTAAGGCGGCCGTCCGCAAAGCAAAGCGGGATGGGCAGAGACCCGACCTGGAAATCAGAAGGAACCGAAGAATGGGGGACCTGCGGTTCCTCCGACGAACACCTCCGCCTCGAAAATGGCAAGGAGCCACCCTTCGATGATGCCGGTGAAAAAGACACCAAGCGGCAGCCTGTCTCCGGAGAAGATGACACCAGTATGCAGCCAACCTCCTGAGAAGAGGGAGCGTCTTTAGACGAATCCGCGGCACAACTCCTGTACGGAGCCATAGAATCAGCCGCCCGAGGCAGGACGTTGACGCCATCTGTCGCCGACGGAGACACCGGACAAGGCCCCTCCAAGTCACATCGCGCCGGGGACCCGAGCGGAGCCGAAGTGGCCAAGGGGCGGCGCCGGAACGGTGCAGACTCGACCTCCACCTAGGCAGCCGCCTGCGTGGAGGAACGAGAGGGACCGGGGGAGTGACACTAAGTCCTCCGCCAGCCTCGGCCCAGGATGTGGCGGAGGTGGCCCGTCGACCCATGCGGCGGTGCCAGGGACGATTCAACCTCTGTCTCACCTCCCGACGAGGCAGCCGTCCACTGTGAGGGACGAGAGGGGCCCAGGCAGAGGACCCCACCCAGCCTCGACCCACAGCGGAACGAGGAGGATCCACCGACCCCTGTGGCGCCACCCCTCCCCGCCGGCACCGTCAGCTCAGCCATGGACAAGGCCTTCGCCTGCCCAGAGGGCCGAGCGGGGCTCGGGGATGCGACCCAGCTACCTCCCGGGACTTCACAGAGACTCCCACAGGAGGTTCGCCGGCGAGGCAGAGGCACCGTCGTCTGAAGAATGGACCCCCGAAGGGCGGCACCCCAACAGCACCACATCCTCCGAACCTGGATCCGAACCTGCTGGGGTGCTGCGGAGGGCCCCGCGCAAGGCAAGGGATCCGCTGATGCCCCAGGAGGGGAAGGAGGAGGAGACGACAGTGAGGCCTGCAAAGCCACTGCATATGTCTCCATCTGGACTCTCGACGCTCCGTCACCGGGAAATGTTGGATAGGAGGATGACACACGGGCCGCACCACCCGTGGAGAGCCCACGCCCCCGGCAGGCCGAACACCAGCCCCTGGGGACAAACTGCGACATTTACCCACCGGGAGCGACGCTCTCGCGACATAGGAGAAGGGAGAGGCCGACGACAGCGGCCATATCTGAAGCCATTGCCGAGGCTGATCGAGGAGAGGAAGCTGACCTGGAGAGGCGAGCCGGGAGTAGTTTCATCCGGCGTTCCCGCCGCGACTTCAACTGTTGGCACGCCTCATAATCCGCGGTGCCTTGAACCTCCCGTAAACACCACATACAAACGATGTGAGGGTCCGTCGCGGACATAAGATGCCCACACCACGTTCAAGTCTTGAAGCCCGAAGGCATTCGCACACTGTTCCACCAAACAATTGGACAATGAGGAGAAAAAAAGAGGCCCAAAACAGGCCTGAGCTGAGACCGTATCCGCGTTGCACGCGGAAAAGGAAAACACTGATGTAGGCACGCTGGGGCGGGTCTTGTGTGACCTCGCTGACGTCACGTACGCGGACAACGCCTGGGCGGAGTCACGTGATGTCGCCCCGCCCCCGGCACGCAGGGATGCTGTGGCAAAAAGTTTCCGGATCCAGTCTCACGCGTGGGGATAATTCTACGTGAAGGAATCTGTGGCTAAAAGTCTCTATCAGATCTAGGCAAACATATCAAAAGCTCGATTAACACTTTGGGAATGCTTCACTGAGCCAGTTTTCTCCTGATCTCATGGTGGTTTCCAAGTCTGGCTAGAGAGCTTGATCTTCAGAAGTATTTAATGTGTTGCGATTTAACACACTTACATGAAGGTGATGCATGATGGTAAAACGTGCAAGGCATGAGAATTGAAATCCGAGTAGAAACAGAAAAGCATGAACTTGTGATATACCTACAAGAAGAAGAAGATTCTTGCGCCTACATGGAGGACATCTGATTTTAATTTGTCCCGCTCATTAGAGGAATTGCTTGTTGCACTAGGTGTGTATCCGTACTCATTGTTCAGAGTATGAATGTAGGAAGCCGGTAAAGAATTGTCAGGATTAATAATCTGTTTACATAATGACCTGGATTGATACTTCTGAAAAAGAACAAGATAAGCAGCCCGAGTACAAACAGAAAAACATGCTTTCTTTTCCTTTTCAAAACCAATCAATACTTGCAAGGCAGCTCTGATGATCCTCTCTCTCTAATGTTTACACTAGTTGTCTCAATAACTTTCTTTTTGTTCGCACTCCTGCAGTCCTAGTGGGCGTTAGTTAGGGGTACCCAAGGAAAGTGGCTGATATCTCTACCTTATCCATGGTCACCCCTGGCAATGACCCGATTACTTACCTGTAGTTTTCACTACTCCTAGTCTGAATCTTCCTTCTCACAGTCCTTGTTTTACTCTGTAAGCGAGCCCACTTCTGAGCAGGCAAAGCCCTTATTTCAAGTCTTTTGTTTTGCTTTATAGCAGAAAGAAAGTACCTCCTTTCTCTCAGGTTACGGTCAATGATGCCTCAACTTCACCCATAAATCAACCGCAGCCACTCACACTTCCTGCAACCTCCACTCTTTATGGCAGCTTAAGCTTGTGGCTATGGATAGGAGGGACTGCTGGATGTTTGAGGAAGACTCTGCCAAGGAGTAATGAAGATTAGTGATAAGTAACCAGTACATTACCTCCATGTCTCTTCCTCGTCACAGCCCTAACTTTAAGAGGATGTACAAAGCATTCACCTGCATGCTAAAATTACCATACCCATCAATGAAAAAATGGTCTTTTATTTTGCAGGCATATATATTTTTATATTCAATTTCATTTTCAAAATGTTTGAAAAATACATGTTTATAGATTTTGAATAATTAATAGATTCGAACAAAAAAAGAATCATAACTGTGATAACTATTTAAGCACAATATACTACACAATGTGATAAACATTCATAATTTTGACTTATTAATTGCAAGCAATCGTTATTACCAAATGTGCACCATGTAACTGCCTTACACATATCCTTGTTTTGTGACCAAACAAATTACTGAAGTGGCAGCCACTTGCCCTTCTAATCCACCATAACCATATTATGTTCCTTTCGGAATTTAGCAACCAAACTCCCTGGGCAGGGAAGGGCGCACGATCCACTAAAGTATGAACAAAAGTTGGTGGAACATGATCGGGAATGGGTGTGAGGGGGAGGGCTAACCTTGTTGACTGTGCTGCAGCACCCACTCGCCTGAAGGTATAGCACATCAGCTGGGCAGGAAAGAACCAATTCTGCCTCATACAGTTCGCTTATGACCATGCGAGGGGACGTTAAGGCGGCAGAGTTGTAGCTGTTGCAGGTAAGGAGGAAGAACAGGATTGCTTTTCCTGGATGTGTTCACAGCCTTTGCCACCACAAATGCATCTAGAGCCATGAAGGGGCTTATTGTTCTTGTAGGGGTTGCAAGGGATGACTTTGGTGATCAGCGAGGTCTCAAGAGTATCCTTGGAATTTTTGGTAATGTTGATGGAAGTAGTGGTTCAGAGAGGACTACCCTAAAGAACATGCCGTATCACAGAACTCATTAAAAACAAGACAGCACAGAATCCACCTTCTAGCCAAAAAGCCAGACACCATCAAATGAGATATACATAAGAGATGTCTGCACTGCACTAGAAGATCCTGGGTTGCACACTCAGCCCTATTGCCTGATCACGAGACTAGTGCCCATGACGTGACCCACACAGTTAGTCACGCCCAAGCAGGCCCACACAACATTTTACTGCATTCTGTTGGCCTTGAATTTTCTGAGCAAAGGCATGTCTGAATTGGTCTAGGAAGGCTAGCAACATCTCACTGGTTATATCCCAAAGTGCATGTGCCTAATGTCCCAGACAGCAGATGGCAATCAGGGATCTCGGGTCCAAGCTAGTGGCAGAAAAGACCCTCCTCCCTGAATGCGTCAATATGTTTTGATTCTCTACATGGTGGAGCAGTAGAGAATACACAGGAGATCATTTTGCTATTAAAAGTTTGAACTACCAAAATCTCAGGAGCTGGTTTCCAAGTAATTGAGAGGAGTTAAACACAGCTTACATCAGGCTGCCCAAAGTTTCCATCAGGGCCTCATCAAAAGGAGTGGAGGCTCAGACTTGGCAAGCCAAATCTGCAAGATTTATCAGTAGGTTTGCCTTGGTCTCCAATAGTAGGTCCAACAATTCTGCTGCTTTGCCGACTACTACAGTAAAAGATGCACTCTCCTCAGGGGGAAGGTGCTGGTGGCAGTTCAATTCTGTAGAATCTGATCTGAACAAGGTTTCCAGGCTACGCTGACACTAACGTCCACTGAGTCACTGAGTGGGTGGGTCCATCCAATGTTGGGGGCTGCACCTTGGTAATCTGAGAGTATTGAGTTAATTATTGTATGTATTATAGTAGTTCAAAGTGCCATTAATATTAGTGGATAGACCCAGTTACTTTATTTTAGGAGTACAGAGATTAGAAACAAACCACTCTAGTACATAACCAATTGCAGCTTTTCAAATTACATATCCAGTCACCTAACCATTATAGGTCCCTCTTCTGGCAAATGTGATCCAATACCCTTACCTATATTCTCACCCACTGAATGTGACAAATTCCGCTTCAACTCTATTTTCAAAATACATTCCATCACAAACAAATTTAGCTCTGACTAGAAGGACGTTCTCTTGCTAAAACAGGAAACATGTAAAACCCTTACCTTTCAATTAATTGTAATGAACTATACTCTCTCATATTATATATAATACTATACATTATTAAGCTGCTGAAACCAACAAATTATTTATGCCATTTGTCTGCAAACATCATCAAAGGAAACATTTACATCTTCGACTTTGCATGGTCTCGTTGATAAACACATTCCTTTTCCAAGAGTCTTTCTATGTCTCTTTAAAAATGGGACGATTTACCCCATCTTCAAAAGCAATCTTTCTCGAGAACGGCTGTCTAACTTTCGATCTATACACAGCCTTCCTTGTTTGGTGAGAGCCCGCTCTCCCTTCTGCAACTACAGAGGAAAGTCTGGCTTTTGACATTTCAATAATGCCTGCCCTTCCCACTTCGGAAAAAAGTGATATTAGCCCATACAGTTCATTACATGCTCCATGGAAGATCCATACTTTTGTTGTATATCCTAGTGTTGAAAATGTCCTTCGCCAGTTATATGTAATGTGATCAACTTAAGTGAACTCTTAAGTGTCCTAATACCTACTAGTGCAGGAGAGCTGCAGAAAACTGTTACATATATGTTTTTCTTTTATACTGGCAGCATCATTTGTTCCATGACTGAGCCTGTCTATTGTAACACATCACTACCTAAAGTTAATTAATTGCTATTGCAAAATTACAGCACGTGCTGTAGGCATCGATATGTAGTCATAACTTTGATATAAAGTAGCAAAATTATATAAAAGGTTTGGACATAGAATCTTACCTTTTCATAAGCATACTGCTCTTGAAGCATAATCGGTAATCGCTCAAGGAAAGCTCGCATGCAGGGAGCCATGTTTAGTCCAAGAATGCCTTGTTGTTTTAACGCTGCCCTACAGGTTGCTAGAACATGATTAGAAGACATCCATTCTGGTGTGCAATTCAACACCAACACATCCTGAATGAAGCAAAGTAACAAAGAAGCAAAATTAAACACCACGCAGGCAATAAATGCAATACAACTAGACCAAATGATCCCAGATGTCCAAGTAATGCAACCTTTATTGCAAAACTGACCTTTTCTTAAGTATTACATTTTATTAGAGTTTTAAATTTGATGTGGGCATCCCAATAAAGTGAAGGGCTTTACTTGGTCTTGCTGTAAATGAAAGCAAAGGAGCGCATTAATACATTCTACATGATAGAAGAAAACTCGGGAATCTAATTGAAAAAATAGATATACTATTGTTACTGTTTCCATATTTCGTGAGTTTCCACAAACAGGTACAGGAGCTCCCTCCTTCCTGGTTAATAGAGATACTTCAAATCTCCTGCATTAGAAAGGCTAACACCTCAAAAATCAGGCTCAGGTTTTTGCAGTAGGTACTGCAAATACATCATAGGACTTAACAAACACAGAGTTTATGTTGTAGTGTAGTTCCTAGTTTCCCACTAGGCCCTGCGCATTGGAATAACATAAACAGTAGTATCGACGTGGAACTGCGGATATTCCAGGCCTCCACTGACTATGCTAAACTTAATTGGGTTGTGTTACCAACTAGCTCAGAGGTCACTGGAAACTTTCTTCTCTGCATAGGAAGTGATCAGCTTCCCTGGCACAGACAAGAAGGGATTCAGTTTTCCAACAACCGTGCAACATGACAACTTTGCTCCTCAGATCAAGAGTCGATCTCTAGGGTCGTGTGAAACAATAGACATAGATTTCACTCAGTCAGTCTGGTGCAGTTTACTTTCACAGTATGTAGAGAATAGAGAGACGGGCGTGTATCAATAAAGGTTAACATTTATTGAACAGTCTTTCTTCTCATACAAGAGAAATGTATTGCCACAATTGCAATAACTGTTATTATAAAAAGTACGTACAGTAAGATAAGAATTGCGAAATAGAACTGTAAAAGCATTGATATGGTTTCTTAGCCATACAATGGTTTAAAAGTAATAAAACATATATACAGTCATATATACATTAGGCTAACATACTCAACTGGTGCTTCTAACTAAGCCTACCCCGGTGTGCCTGACCTAGGCCTAACACGTGAGAAGGGGGAGTAAGTAAGTAGCTTAAGTTAAGTTGGTTTTGCCAAGGTTTGTTTCAAGAATTCTCTTCTAAGGGTTTAGTCAACACCATACCTCTGAATAGAATGATGGAGGATTGGTATCTCCTTCAGGGGTCTCTCTCGATATCCCAGTCACCCGCGAGGGTAAACCGGAAGCGCCGGGACTGGATTTCTCTGCACGAGAAAGGCAGCGGCTTCTCTTCAGCGCGTCGGGAGGAAGGAGGGGTGACAGCGTCCGCGGGCAGCTGGGCTGGATGTCTTCGCAGAGGACGGCTGCACGGCTCCTCAAGCGTACTGAACCACAGTTCGCGCTGTAGCGGCGATAATGGTAATCAGCAGCTTCACCACCACAGGATAGCAGGCTGCAGCGACAGAGTGCTAGTTTTTACCAACACTGGTCATGCAGGCAGCTGGCATCAGCAACAGTAGCTCTCGCTCAACAGCAGCTAGCTTCGCCATTGCTTAAGGCAACGTTGGTAATATTTATACCTGACAGGTGCCGGGTTTGACGCAAGTTTGCTGGACATAAGACGTCAATAAAAGATGTCACTAGGAAGTGGCAGCTATCAGTTGCTCATTAGAGTTCTATTACTAATCAATACATAGCAAGTGGGGAATTCCAGGTTTGCTAAGTTTTTATCTTGTTGAAGAACTCGGAGTGTTATCTAGGAATATCAGATAGTGACTGCTGCTCTGTCATTGCACTAATTGGTCGCAAAGGAAGTAGCAGAGAGTCATGCTGGAATGTGGCTCTGTGGCTCTGCTCGTGTGAGGCCAGAGATGACTTTTCAGAAAATCGCACTTGAACGGTTATGCCAATATAGGGAATAAAGGGCTTTATAGCCGAATAGGGGCATAAGGTCACAGTATCGATCAGGAACCTAGATAAGCACATGACACCCACTCCACGAATTCATGTCCATCAAAATTACTAAAACTAAGCAATTAGATGCATGTGTAACATTGTGTAACATAGCCCACCCCAAAATACATAAATGCATTCGAAATAGGCGTACTTGTAATACATGGAATTTAGGTACTGTACGTAGTTTTAAAAGCATAGTAATCATTCAAAAAATTATTGCATACGAAATCAATGAACGATTATGCATAAAGAATTACACATGAAGTATCTCTGACAGAAGAAATGCGAGATAAATCATCACATAAAAATGCATTGTAATAACATGTGTGCTAGAGGCTGGTGTTATGTTGTTATGTCTCTAGATGTGTTTAGAAATAGAAGTGTGAAGCTTCTGTTCTCTAAGAATAGTTTTTACGTTAAGCAAAGAATTGTTCGTGCCAAAAAAGAAAAGGGTCAATATTTGAAAAATTGTCCAATTCAAAGAAAAATCAGTTTACCAAAGCTCCTGGCAGTTCTTTGTTGATCAAAACTGAAGGCCGAATCCAGAGTTCATAGGAACGCTGTGTGTCGGAAAGCTTTTCAAAAGTTATTGTTTCTCTATGGGTGAGAACATCGTATCAGACAGGCTCGCAAAGAATTGGTCTACAAAATCAGGTGATAGTTCAACCAAATTAGATAGCGCTGAAACTTGGCAGGTGTGAGAATGATTGCTGTCATCGAAGTCAGGACCAGCAATGCTCACAGCACGTTGTACCTGGATGATGTTGCTTTTGTCACTCGCTCCACTGTTACCACTTGGCTGTAGTACAGGAGTCTCCACAAATGCCGTCATCAGGATTGGTAGCCGCTGGGGACAACACAATGCGTGAGCCGTTATTGGACTTAGCAAAGTATCGACGTCCATTGGTACTGCTGATGGAAGTGAAAGACAGATGTCCAACACGCATTCCTCGCCGCAAAGCATACACCGTAGCACAGGTAAAATGCAATTTTGCCATATCGGTCTGAATGAAAGGAACCAGGTCATGTTTAGATCTCTCAGCCTGGCCAATCCAAGGACGTTAGTTATCCTGTCCCTGTAGCGCATTGCTAGGATTGTCTCTTCCATTCCCATGGGAGCTATGTCTGAGCCGAGGCTTGCCATAACGTAGCAGGATGGTCAAAAATAGAATCCCTGCGATGAGTCCAAAAAATAGTGGAATACCACCAAAAATGGAGTGCACAAAATTAGGAAAGATTCCCAAAATTGCCTGGAAGGGTGTTAGCAGTCCCGTAAAGACTGTCTTAAATATGCCTGGGATGCTTGTAGCACTAGACATGTTAAGGAGTTGGTCGAGCATTTGTACGAAATGCACGGGGCAATTTGTTGATAAAAGGTCATGGACCTCAGTAGCCGTCCTTGCGACTAGAAGATCATACGTCTCTTTAGATGACGTTATAGGCACTGTTGTCTGTAAAAGCACAGATTTCATTTTGCTTAATGTATCAATTCGTATAGAATAGAGATTCAGACGAGGCCAGATGGGAGTCACTATGTCTGGAGGCCCGCTCGGGAACAATGCTTGCATACAGCATTTGACCATGGACGTTACTTCTACTAGATAACTCAGTCCGGGCGCGAGGCCACAGCACCTGTGATCCGTTCTTAGAATGTAACTCCCGTTTGCGAGTTGCATAAAGAAGGGCTCTATCTGAGTTGCAGGTGTGACTAGCTGGTGGCATGAGAGGTTGTGTGAATTTCCATCACATGCTCCGTGTAAATTAATACCCTGACACAAAAGTATACCGCTTAGTGAGTGTTTACAGTTGTCACCACTAAGAAATACATTTTTGTCGCTGTCACTATAGCAAGAATGAGTGTATGGTAATTTCCATTCGGATTTTAAGTATCCTTTACCCAATTGTTCATACTGGCCAGCAGGTATGTATTCAAGGCATTTATGAAATCGGAAAGTTGTTATCGGAATTGTGATAATCCCGTGTATTATCCATTCAATGACAGGACTCTCTGACATTGTCAATGGTAATCGCTCGAGTTTCTCGATGCTCAAGATTGTATAGTCTGCTCCTTTCTGTGCCAAACTGATCTGTTTATCAGTAAGGTTAAAAATGGAAAATACTGACGTTGTGTTTATCAAACGCCAAGGCACATAGCCTGAACGAAGATTTTGCAACGTCCAGCCTAGTTCTATAATAGAGCGTAATTGAGACTGGCCATGTTGTAACATTAGCAAATCTCTGTCTATCACATCAAAGGCAGAGGATACAATATTGTCCAAAGAATATATTCTGGAAGACAGAGTCATTAACCCATTGTCTACCACAGAAAGTGATTTCTCCAAATTAATACGATCAATTTCTCGTATCTTTTCAGCAGTTTCAATTTGCTTTACTTTCCAAGCCTCGTTGTATGAAGCATAGATGCTGGTCGCTATGAAACGCTTCTGACGCTGTTTGCGTGGTCCAAGAATGAAATCGCGCAAATCAGCACCATCTTTTAATAAAGACAAGTGTTGCTTAATTTCAGCCAGTGTGGATGTTGTAAGCCATTCGAGGCAAAGTTTACCTACACTGTATGTTGTTATAACCCCTGGATGTTGTCTCTGGGAATATCTTGAGTCTAATCTGGTCATTTTTAAACCCTGTGTTCTATTCAGGAATCTATCTTGACAGCTATTTGTGTCTGTAGGCCAGATTAACCACTTATTCCAATCAGGATGTGTTCTGTTGAAATGTAAAATGTGTGACACGTCTAACTCATTATCTGCAGTTGCATTTTCAGCTATTGGCTTTGGTATAGACGGTGTTTTAAGGTCCTTGATCTTAGCTAGGCCAAGACAAGATGTTTGGTGTACAGTGTCATTTAAAAATAACATTTGTTCTGGTATCATGCAGGTTCTAAATAGTGCTTCTATGCCTTGCACCTGCCAATCTTTTGTACCCCAAATTGTTTTCGTTTCAATATTATTTTTCCAATAATCAAAACCAAATGTCATCATTTTATCATAAAATGCTTCTGAATATATCAATTTAGAATTTGTCAGCATTGTTTTCATTCCTGTTTTATCTAACAGTTTATAATAAAACGTTTCTGCATCACTGGTGTTAAACCCTGAAAAATATTTGAATTTCTCAAAAAATGCTTTAGAACTGCTTTTAGGTGGTGTAGAACAATGTTCCCATTGGTTATACATAAAAACATTTCTAGGCTGTGCAGATTTATGCAAGTAATGATCCCCATAGTGGGTGTAACAGAATAACTGCTCATAACTAGATGAACCTTGTAAATAATCATGATCTGTGAATCTAGCTGACATTACTAAATCAGACATCATGTCATTAATACTGTTAAAGTCCCAATCATCAGAGAATGTACTAGGTGTCACAAAGTCACTTAAGGAAACCTTTAGTTGATGAGGATACTTCAGGATTTCGACCGGACCATAGATCTCATAGTCTGTTTTCTCCCATACTACCCCACCAGGTATTGGAATTGCTGTGACATTTACTGTTGACAGTTCTCTTTTCTTCATGTGGGATGATCTGTGTGGTTTCAGGACTAGGTTGATGTTCTGACTTGCTGTGTCCATTGTAATATATTTTCCTTCAATGAATTTTCCCAAACACAGTACCATGATGAGCCAAAGCAGGAGGAAAAATACACCTAGACCGAACCAGAACTCTAGCCAAGGGGAAATTAGGTAGATTTCCTTCAGTTGATGAAAGAGTTCTGTTGCTTTTTCTTTAAAAGACTTTTTTGTTTCTGGCATCACTTCGGGGTCGTTTAAATCTTCAGAGAAGTTGTCGAAGTTGATGAAATAACCAGAGGCAGTTCTGTCAATTGATGGGATTGTTCTTTCAATCTGTCTCTCGGTAGCACTTTCTGGTGCCACATCATTGTAGACTGGTATTGTTTCCTGACGAACTGTTTCAATCTGTGTTTCAAGAGGCACGAGTTCCATGGCATTATTGCATAGTCCTTCATTGTGCACTGCAGGCTGATCGAATGTGATGAGTCTTTCAGTTTGAACCTCTTGGATTGTTGCAAGTTTGGGTATTCTGTTGTTTCTTGGGAGTCCACTGGGCCTACTGTTGATTATAGGCCACATGCTTGTGGTTTTACCAGATCGATGGACACGATTCTGTTCTCCTTTTTACCAGCAAGGGGCGGTAGCACAACTGATCTTGTTCCGGTGACTGCTAAGACAGGTACTGCTTTTCTGTAAGAAGGCCCAAATTCCTTCTTAACCGCGATCTTTTCTCTGACTAGATCCCCAATCTTTGGAATCCAGGCAGGCCTTGCTGGGGCTGTTGCGGGTGGTGCCTCGTCAGTGGTATTTGGCTGTTGCTTTAACTTTATGTTGCTTAATGATTTTCTTGTTTCATTCAGTTCCTGTAAAACAGCCAAACGGTCTTTTACTTCAAACTGCTTTGTTTCTTTTTGTACCACTGACATCTGACTATCGAGGTCCTGAACGTTCATTCTTATTCCGAACAATAGTTCGTATGGGCTGAAACCTTTTAGAGAATTTCTTGGCATGTTGTTAAGACTAGTCTGGACACTTATTAAATGTTTGACCCACCCAGCGCCTGAACCTAATACCTTCGCTGTTATAGATTGCTTTATATCCCGGTTTTTTCTTTCTACCACACTATTCCCTTCGGGGTGCGACGGACAAGAATACCGCAACCCAATTCCCATGCTGGCCATGGCCTCCCTATAGGCTCGAGAGCTGAAAGCAGGACCCTGGTCAGAATGGAACGTGGTAATTGCGTATGTGCCGATATGGACTCGCTAATCTTTTATAACAGTTCTAGCGTCAGCCGAGTGCTGGAGGCCTCATTATTTAAGTGTATTTCGTCTTAAACGTTGTACACTGGGACGCGCTTCTCTTCTTTGATTGCGCAGATAGACCGCCTTATGCTGTCTAGAAGGGATCCTGAAACTACACTGGCCTGTTCATTACTGCGATCTCTGTTGCAGTTTTCACAATTTTGAGCAAAACATTGAATATCTATACTCATTCCTGGCCACCAGTATTCTGATTGCAATTCTTTCAGAGAGGCTTTGATTGTTTGGTGTTTCAGTCCCAACCCCATGTGTGCTTCCAGTAAGAGGAAGCCCCTCCTGCTCCTGTTTGGAATTACTCTATCCCCCACTCCAGGGATTCGAGCAAAAGGAACGGAGTTTGCATCGATTATGTATGCATAATTGAGTGGATAGTTTACGGGTAGTGCTGCACAGTCGCCTTTTACGGTCGTTCTTACTGCCAGCATGGTTTCCCCGTCTATATACTTATCTGTACGCTTTTTTGTGGCTACGGAAGCCGGGTTAGTTGCTTCCGCGGTGGCTGTATTAGCCAATGAATTCCCTGCAACGTGAACGCCATCACGTTGAAGACTCTGTGCGTGAATCACGTGAGTCTTTTGTAGTTCTTTGTGTAAAAGAGCTACCTCGTTCCAGAGCTTTTTATGCTTTATTGTGGCACCTGTGTCATCTTTGTAGTCGTTTTCGATCCAACTCTGCAGTTTGTTGTTGAAAGAATTGACGCAAAAATGAGAATCACACACTATAAGTGTGGGGAATTCGCGTTCTGCATTTTCGAGCGCCATCTTTAAAGATCTGATTTCAGTTCTTTGAGCCGAACAGTACTTAACTGATTCAGTTTTTGTTATTTTCTGTTTGATTTTACCGCACAGCCAACGACATTTAATGATCGCACATGCTGCATCGTAGGATTTTCTCTCTACGTTGAAATGCTGTACAAAGCTATCTGTGTAGATTATACAGGCGTATTGTGGGAGAGGCAGGATTTCGATTGGCAGAGGATATTCTTCTTCATATTCTAAATCATTCAGTTCTTTGTATTGCGGGGCGAAATAGTATTTCACATCTTCCGCTCCTAGAGAATCTATACACTGTATCCATTTCGGATCCAGTGACACTGTAGGCAGGTTTACTGGGCTGAATAGCGCTTCGAAGGCGGATTCCGCTGTAAGGATATTAATCCGTTTGCCGTGTGCTAGTTCTCTTTCATTTGCTAATGCGATTTGCACTGCGTTCACAGTTTTTTCTGTGCGACTGAATGTTTTTTCTGCTTGTGTGTACAAGTGAGATTTAATTGAAATTGGTACCTTTTCTCCCTCATTAGAGGTTAGGTACGTGAATCCGCATCTTCCTGGGATGACTCGGATTACAAGATCGCGTGTGTTGTCACGTGTATCTAATTTTGTTTTTGCTAACATGTCTGTTTGCAGTGATCTCAAAGTTTCTGTGTGTTTTTGAGTCCAATTGATTTGTTTTAAATCAGGTTTAATTAGTTCGTAGAGAGGTTTAACCCTCTCTGCGTAATTTAGGATGTAAGTTCTTCCGAAATTCAGAAAACCTAGTATTGATTGTAAATTCTTCAGCGTTTTTGGAGCTTGGAGTACAGCGCACTTCTCTAAGAAGTTGTCCGCTAGGCTTTTCCCTTCACTTGATAATTCGTACCCTAAAAACAGTACTGTCAGATGGGCAATTCGAGACTTTTTAAAGTTGAATTTGTAACCCTCTGCTGCGAACCCAAGTATAATGGTGTTCACTCTTTTCAAGTGAGTATCCAAGTCATCATCTGTGAGATAAATGTCATCTACGTAAGATAATGCTTCATCATCATAGATTTGTAGTAACTCTGTTACCCTAGCTGAGAATAGTCCTGGGCTGTTCTTGAACCCCTGTGGGAGTCGACAGAATTTTTTCTGCGACCCAAATGCGGAGAAAGCGGTCAAGTATCTGCTTTCTGGTGCAATGTTTTGACAAAAGAAACCATTAGAAATGTCTAATGTCGTTTTGTATTTTTTCCTAACTATGTTATTCATTAGGGCTGCACTATGCGAGTTTTGTACTGCAAAAGTTTTGCAACATGTATTAAGGTGTCTGTAGTCCAAAACTAGACGATATGAATTGTCTGGCTTGGAGACAGGAAACAAAGGATTGTTCATTTGAGAGGTGCATGTTTCAATCACCCCCTGGTACTCAAGTTGATCTAAGATCTCCCTGACTTGTTTTTTAGCTTCTTGCTTTATTGGATACTGCCGTTGGGCAGTTGGTTCACTTTTTAGTTGGATTTTGTGAGGAGGTGAATCCTCATCCCATCCTACATGATTTTTATACAATGCAGGTGCCTGGGCTACTGCCCATTTCCTTGCATATGTGTATTTTTTATGAATCGGTATGTGATTCGAGAAGGCAGGCATAATCACTTCTTCGCCACGAGGGCACTCCCTGACAAACTCCGGGGGCCAATCTTTTTCAGCTAACAGAATATCATAGCCTTTCGAGAGCTTATCCCAAAATAGACCCTTAATTTTCCTAGTCTTATCACCCTCCATACGCAATGTTATTTCGTATATTTTATGGGGCTCGCTAAGTCTGGCGTCGGCAGTTTCAACCTGAATGTATTCATTCGTGTCCACTGTCTCCAGATGACTCATCAAGTTCTTGCGCGCTATACTGATCTCTGCTGCACTGTCCAACATTGTCAATGCCCACTCCCCATTTTTCAACTGTGTCCTCAGTATTCTCGGCATGGTTGATTACTCTAATACTGGCTACCTTCTTTTTCTGAAATTGAGATTTCTTATTTTGAGCAGGTTCCTTGTCTTTGGACTTGGTGTGCTCTCCTGGGTCTGACCGTCCTCTTCTTTCCGAATTCTGTGGAAGAGATCGAGATGGACGTGTATCAATACTTTGATATCTATCAGGTTTTTTTATATTATCCCTATTTCTAAGGTTATATCTTTTCTCAGAGGGCTCCCGTTGGGGAGACTGGCGTTCTCGAGTCGGAGTTCTTTCCCTCCGTCGAGGAGACCTTCCTCTGGACTGGAAAACTTTTTCCTTGGGAGTGGATTGTTTATTTCCATCCCAGCTCTTTTTAGGAGTGTTTAAATTATTTTTAATAAATAATTTTTCAGGATTTTCGAGCAGTTGGGGCTTAACTGGTTTTCCACCCAAGCTGTCTCTACCTAATTCTTCATAGCATTTTTCTATGATTTTTGCAAGCTCAACAGGATCTTTTATATCTGTTTCCCTCAACTTCTGGCGAATCGCCACAGATGCTGCTTCTCCCTTTACATTGGCTAATAATATAGCCGTGACCTGCTTGAAGTCTTTCAGTAATTTCATACCTAGATTTAAAGCGGGCTCTGGACCGAATTCATTTTGAATCTGTTTTAGCACGTCTGGTATTACCGCCATAGACGGAACACCGTGTGTTTTTGTGTAAATGGAAGCAAAGACTGTACCCCAAGTGTCGCAGTCCTCCACGTGTGGTGCGATTCCCATAGGAAGGCAGATGGTCAAGATTCTGTGTTTCTCAATAGGGGTAGTATCAGGAAATACTGCCTCTATTTGAGTGATTTTCTGGGCTAACCAGAAAGGAATTTGTTCCCGTTTTACGGGTGTTTTACCAAGACATGACTGTATGTTCTGTGGTGTAATTTTATTTGTGTTCCCCTGATGAGGGGTCAGCTGTGGTGTATTAACAGCTGGCTGGACTGTTGCAGTCCGTATTACATATTGGACTAATTGCCTATGTATTTTTATTAATGTGTTTAGCTGTGCTAACAGCTCTTCCTTAGACATTTTTGCAATGTCAGGATGTGGTGTGTAGCTTGCTAGAACCGGCCACGTGGCTCCTGGTCTACCTAGTGGACCGAGCCTGGTTATGTGATCATTGTGTTTTAGGGCGCCATTAAACCAGAGCAGGTGCTCTTGAAATTTAAGTGGGATTTCAATCTCCTCGAAAGGAGCGTACTCTCCCGGAGGTTCCTCTATTTTGTAATAGTGAAACTCTTGTGTTATAGCGTTTACCGCTGGAAAGTTTATCCATGAATAGAATACCTCTGTCTGCCGATACTCGTGAGCCTCTATCACGAAAATTACTGTACCACCTTGAGGTGTCAGTCCGTTTTCTATAAGTTTTAAAGTTATAGATCTTCTTAACTGGACCGGGATGATGATAGCATCCGGATCTGTTTGTTCGGGACCCTGCTGAGTCGCATCTACTGCGGCCCCAGAGGTTCCGTTGTTTTCTACTGACATTGTATGAATGCAGTTTTTGCAGAGTAGGTCTCCAAGGAGACAAAGATTAGATGCACAATATTTTGGAACACTGTATCCTTCAACATTGAATAAACCGGAGCTTTACATAGGAATCTCTTCCTACTAAGGTCGGGCGGATTTTAACCTTTCACCCACTCCAGACGTCTATTGGAGTATTTACGGGTGAAAGGGGTGTGAAATATGCACGACTGAGTTACTCTACAAGTCTTACGTTAGTTTATCGCCTTACCAAACGTTTGGGCGCCATGTAGTGTAGTTCCTAGTTTCCCACTAGGCCCTGCGCATTGGAATAACATAAACAGTAGTATCGACGTGGAACTGCGGATATTCCAGGCCTCCACTGACTATGCTAAACTTAATTGGGTTGTGTTACCAACTAGCTCAGAGGTCACTGGAAACTTTCTTCTCTGCATAGGAAGTGATCAGCTTCCCTGGCACAGACAAGAAGGGATTCAGTTTTCCAACAACCGTGCAACATGACAACTTTGCTCCTCAGATCAAGAGTCGATCTCTAGGGTCGTGTGAAACAATAGACATAGATTTCACTCAGTCAGTCTGGTGCAGTTTACTTTCACAGTATGTAGAGAATAGAGAGACGGGCGTGTATCAATAAAGGTTAACATTTATTGAACAGTCTTTCTTCTCATACAAGAGAAATGTATTGCCACAATTGCAATAACTGTTATTATAAAAAGTACGTACAGTAAGATAAGAATTGCGAAATAGAACTGTAAAAGCATTGATATGGTTTCTTAGCCATACAATGGTTTAAAAGTAATAAAACATATATACAGTCATATATACATTAGGCTAACATACTCAACTGGTGCTTCTAACTAAGCCTACCCCGGTGTGCCTGACCTAGGCCTAACACGTGAGAAGGGGGAGTAAGTAAGTAGCTTAAGTTAAGTTGGTTTTGCCAAGGTTTGTTTCAAGAATTCTCTTCTAAGGGTTTAGTCAACACCATACCTCTGAATAGAATGATGGAGGATTGGTATCTCCTTCAGGGGTCTCTCTCGATATCCCAGTCACCCGCGAGGGTAAACCGGAAGCGCCGGGACTGGATTTCTCTGCACGAGAAAGGCAGCGGCTTCTCTTCAGCGCGTCGGGAGGAAGGAGGGGTGACAGCGTCCGCGGGCAGCTGGGCTGGATGTCTTCGCAGAGGACGGCTGCACGGCTCCTCAAGCGTACTGAACCACAGTTCGCGCTGTAGCGGCGATAATGGTAATCAGCAGCTTCACCACCACAGGATAGCAGGCTGCAGCGACAGAGTGCTAGTTTTTACCAACACTGGTCATGCAGGCAGCTGGCATCAGCAACAGTAGCTCTCGCTCAACAGCAGCTAGCTTCGCCATTGCTTAAGGCAACGTTGGTAATATTTATACCTGACAGGTGCCGGGTTTGACGCAAGTTTGCTGGACATAAGACGTCAATAAAAGATGTCACTAGGAAGTGGCAGCTATCAGTTGCTCATTAGAGTTCTATTACTAATCAAAACATAGCAAGCGGGGATTTCCAGGTTTGCTAAGTTTTTATCTTGTTGAAGAACTCGGAGTGTTATCTAGGAATATCAGATAGTGACTGCTGCTCTGTCATTGCACTAATTGGTCGCAAAGGAAGTAGCAGAGAGTCATGCTGGAATGTGGCTCTGTGGCTCTGCTCGTGTGAGGCCAGAGATGACTTTTCAGAAAATCGCACTTGAACGGTTATGCCAATATAGGGAATAAAGGGCTTTATAGCCGAATAGGGGCATAAGGTCACAGTATCGATCAGGAACCTAGATAAGCACATGACAATGTTAGAAAGTCAGTTATAAAATACAGGCATTTCTGGTTTTCCCATATATCAATGTTATTAATACGTACAAATTCCTCATCACTTTACAGTAAAACCTTCTGCGCTGTAAGCGGTATCATAGTGAATATGCGTTACTGACTTTAAAGACACAGACTATTATAGTGGGGATGCCAAACAGGCTGGCTTGTTGGTGGAGGCGAGGTTGTAGGTATCATAGCATAGTACAAGTTCATTACAGTCAGGTAAAAAAAAATGTTCTCTTAAGTATTCATCAGTAGCATTTCTGATATACATTTTTAAGAAAACCTGTGTCTATGTGTTGGAATCTGAACATATTTAAATTAAGATTTTTCTTATTTAAAAATAATAATAAATCCACTTGGAAGAAAGAGCTGACATCAGCATTTTCTGTTTGTAGCACTACAATTTTGATGCTAAAATACATTAGTCTGCAGAAGTGCAATCTAAAACCCTCTTAAAATGGAAATTTAAAGCAAGAAATTATTCAGAAAGGTACTGCTTTCATGAAAGAGAATTTACAGCTGCCACTTTAAAGCTTTATTGGAGTCCACTGAGACTCACTGTTCAGAATCCTAAGCAGTTAGTCAGGCCATTACTTACAAAAAATAAATCGATGTAAAGATCCAAATTACTAATGTTAAACTATGTTTCTGGCAATCAACTGATAATCAATTCATAATGGGGATGAAAATGTAATGTCTCAACTGATACCCTTTTGACAAGCACCCGGTTGAGTGTTTCCATGAAAATAGGCGATCATGAATAAACAGCGAACCGCCTGCCCTTTCACAAGGGTCACATCCCAATGTTTGCAAGCTTTCTAGTAGGTTTACAGGAGGGAAAAACAGAGCTAAAGCAGAGAAGACATATAGGTAGATAGATTTCATTATGCGTAGCTATTAAAAACAGTAGCATACCTTAATTCATTTTAAAACCGCTACAGCAACATTCCGTAAAACGTATAAAAACATCAATAAATAGTAACATTTGAATAGTTACTGTTATAACAGTTGTCTGTGGCCTAGGTTAAAAAGGGGAGTTCAATAAGGCATCAGAAAACTTAAAGTGACATTGCCTCATAGGTTCCCAATTGTGTTGCCACAGTTGTAAAAAATTTGCAAAATGGCAATTTAAAGTAGTTTCCGTTGTCTTGAAGCATGCAATCAAGGCATGCCTGCACGAGCCAATGCCCCATTGGTTAAACGTGCTCTTAACAACGCCATCTTCTTGTACAGTAGACCAGAGCACACACAAGTTATGTGAACAATGTTTTCCTCCCAGGTTTTACACCATCTGCAGAGAGCCTTTTTAGTGTCCCTGAGCCAGTGCACAGTGTGAGCATGGCCTGGAAGCAGACCAAAGGTATTCTGGGGTAAAAACTGTTTGATTGCTGCCGGATAAGGTTCCAAGTTTTGGGCAGTACTTTCTGGATTGAGGTTTGCAGGACTCTTACCGCTTTGTTGTCGGCAGTTGTTAGCCGTAGGTTCTTGGTGGGGTTGAGCCTCCTCCCTTTGGCTGTAATCCAGCAGAGTCGGTTCCACCAGTAAGCTGGAGACTGTGGGGGCAAAGTTTCGAGCTGGAGCAAACACCTTGCGAACTTCAAAGGTGCTGCTACTTTGAGTATGTTTACCCATCTTTTTATTAAATATGGGATAAGGCTTCCTTTTCTGTAGCAGGTACTTGCTGTTGTGGCTATGCCTTTGTGTTGGCCCATTGTTCAAGTTGATTGATTGTATTTTCAGCTGGTTTAATTGCCCTGGTACAGGGGACAGTTATTCGACTGCTTTTTATTCTGTTTCTATCATAGCGTTGCTTTTTCCTCTGTGCTTTTTGTCATTGGTTTTTCGGATTGAGCTTGAAGCGGTAGTTGGGAGTTGCAGGGGGAGCCCCCGCTTAGGTTAACCTCATTGTTAGCGAGCACACCTGCCTCCTCTGTTGGGGTTACGAGTTGCCCGAAGTCCTCTTTCCCTGTAGCACCGGTGTTCATTTTACTAGAGTCCCAGATTCTGCCACATTCCCCGTCAATTGCACTGGTGGAATAGAATGCTTTTTGCTATGGGAGATGTCGAGATGCAATTTTAGATCTTCTATTTGGGTGCTCAGTGAGTCTGGGATTGTTGTAAGATTGTCGGTCGCCGGAGCACAAGTACAGTCTACGTACAATACTGTAGCATAATTTTGGGTTCGGATTATCAGTTTATTTAAGTCTGACAGCTTCTGATCAATTCCTGAAACAGATTCAGTCATGATATTAAGCAGCTCTACTTGTACATCTATTTTGTTTGACTGCTATGTCAAGACGTCTAATGTCAGCTGTGATGTTCTAAACAGAATATCACATACAGCCCCTTATCTTATTGTTACTAGGGAGCCTTGGTTTTGGAAGGATTCAGAGATTTTTTTCCCGGGCTCTTGCACACTGAGGGTGACCCTTTTTTGGGGCCCTGTTTCTGCTTTGGGTCATAAAATTCGGTGCTTAGTGATGGAGTTATTGGTTAAGCGGAGAGTGCTCCATGAGTGAGTATCCCCCTCCTCGTGGGGGTTTGTATCGTTTGTCCAATAAACTATTCAAGCTTTTATTCTACTCTTTGTAATCGAGCAAAGCTCCTGTGTTCTTAACCAATGTTTCTCCATCCCCAATTTCCTCAATAGTTCTCTCAGGGTGCTAAACGAAGGAATTAAATTTATCTTGGGCTGTGTCATACGATCCCCGATAGCCACTCAATAGGGGGCAAGCTCTTTGATCATCCATAGGCGATGCCAAAACAGTTAAGTGCTTGTAGTCCAGCTTGTGAACTCATTTTCTTTGTGCTAGATCGAGATAAGGAATATGCTACTTACCAGTATGCATCTGTTCTTGGCATGTACGGCTGCTGACATTCATATCTGTGCATAGATCCCCGCCTAGTGTTGGGTCCGGATGATTGCACATTGTTGTCCTGGAAGAGTCTTCGAAGTATCACGAGATAGGTGGCTCCTCCCCTGGACTACAGTGCGCATGGGCATCCTCTCCATCTTTAGATTGTTTTTTGCCATTGTGGCAGAGATGGAGTGTAATACAGTAAGTGATGACCATGCCTGAGAATGATTCTGAGTGCTACAGCTGCGACAGGCACTGGGGAGGAGGGCGGGCGATATGAATGTCAGCAGCCCTACATGCCAAGAACAGATGCATACTGGTAAGTAGCATATTCCGTTCGAGGCATGTGGGCTGCTGAATTCATATCTGTGCATAGAATAAATAGCAGTTACCTCCTTAGCGATGGTTGCCCGTGCCAGCTGCAGCAGTCTGAAAAAGGGTTTTGAGAACAGCCTGTCCTACAGCAGCTTGCTGTTTGTAGTGCACATCTACGCAGTAGTGTTTGGTAAATGTATGTATGGTGGTCCATGTGGCTGCCCTACATATGTCCTCTAGGGGAATGTTACCTAGGAAAGCCATGGATGCCCCTAACTTGCGTGTGGAATGCGCTCTTGGGGCAACTGTTAATGTGCGTTTAGCTTTTTGATAACAGATTTGTATGCACTTAACAATCCATCTGGCTATACCGGATTTGGAAATGGGGTTGCCTTTGTGTTGTGGAGAGAAGGCAACAAACAGTTGTTTAGTCTTTCTAAAATCTTTTGTCCTATCCAGGAGAGCTCTTTTAACATCTAAGGTGTGCAGTGCTTAGTCTGCCACAGAATCTGGATTGGGGAAGAAAACTGGCAGTTCTATGGTTTGATTAATGTGGAACTGCGACACCACCTTAGGCATGAATTTAGGGTTGGTATGTAGCACTACCCTATTAGCATGAATCTGTATGAAAGGCTCTTGAATAGTTAGGGCTCTAAGCTCACTAACTCTTCTTAGCGATGTGATGGCTACCAGAAAGGCCACTTTCCATGTAAGAAACTGTAATTCACAAGAGTGAAGAGGTTCAAAGGGTGGTCCCATTAGTCTGGTGAGAACTATGTTTAGATTGCAGACAGGTGAAGGAGGGCGCCTGGGAGGGATCACTCTTTTGAGTCCTTCCATAAAAGCTTTAATGGCAGGCACCCTGAAAAGGGAAAGATGTTGCCTGTTTTGAAGATATGCTGCAATGGCGGCCAGATGTATCCTGATGGAACTATATGCCAGATTACATCTGTATAGATGCAACAAATAACATATGATGTTTTGCATGGACGCATCCAGCGGATTAATGTCATTATTGGAACAGTAAATGACAAATCGCTTCCATTTGGCTGCATAGCATGCCCTAGTTGTAGATCGCCTTGCCTCCTTGATGATGTTCATACAGTCAGGGGGGTAGGTTGAGGTAGCCAAACTCTATGACCTCAGGAGCCATATCGCAAGGCTCAACTGTTGTGGATCTGGGTGCTGAATGTCTCCATGGCTCTGAGTGAGGAGACTGGGCGTGAGGCGCAGCCGTTGGTGAGGCACCACTGAAAGTTCCAGGAACGTGGTATACCAGGCCTGCCTTGCCCACGTTGGAGCAACCAGGATGAGCGTCATGGAGTGCTGTCGCAGTTTGCTTGCCACTAGCGGTAAGAGCGGTGCTGGAGGAAAAGCGTACGCAAATCTGCCTGACCAGTTCATCCATATCGCATTGCCCTGAGACTGCGGGTGTGGGACCCTGGCGGCGAAGGTTTGGCATTTTGCGTTTTCCTGTGTGGCGAATAGGTCGATCTCTGGATGACCCCACTGCTGGAAATATGGTTGGAGCACCGAGGGGTGTATTTCCCACTCGTGCATCTGACGGCTGTGCCTACTGAGCAGGTCCGCCATCTGGTTGTCCTTGCCTGGGAGATGTTCCGCCATGAGGAACATGTTTCTCTGAATGGCCCACTTCCACATGCTCTGGGCTAGATGAGACAATTGTGGAGAGTGTGTGCCTCCCTGCTTCTGGATGTAATACATGGCAGTCATGTTGTCCGTCCGGATCAGCACGACTTTGTTGCACAAATGCAATTTGAACGCCTTCATCGCCATGAAGATTGCCATCAGTTCCAGCAGGTTGATGTGCATCTTCTGCTGTTGCGTCGTCCATAGTCCCTGCACTGTATAATGGAGGACATGCGCTCCCCAGCCCTGGAGAGATGCGTCCGTTGTCTGCACTACTTGTGGTACAGGATCTTGGAACGGTCGTCTCCTGCAAAGGTTTTGTGTGTTCCACCAATGCAGAGAGTTGTATGCACGACCGGTCACCAACACTAGGTCTTTTAGATGTCCACGAGCCTGGTTCCACTGTCGTGCTAAGCACTCTTGGAGGGGACGCATGTGCAGCCTTGCGTGTGGGACTATGAAGATGCAGGAGGCCATCATACCTATCAGCTGCATGAACACCTGCGCTGGGAGCGAGTGTTGGGGTCTGAATTTCTGAATTAGCAATTGCATGCTGTTGACTCTGGCTGAGTTTGGCTGCGCTGTTGCAGTCATAGTGTTTATTGACGCACCTAGGTACTGCTGTACATGTGCGGGCTGAAGGTGTGATTTTGGGTAATTTAGTGAAAATCCCAGACTGTGTAGGAGGTGAATTGTGCGGGACATGTGGCTGGCACATTGCTGGGCTGACTTTGCTTGGACAAGCCAGTCGTCCAGGTAAGGATAGACATCAATCAATCAATCAATCAATCAATCACGGCATTTATAAAGCGCGCTACTCACCCGGGAGGGTCTCAAGGCGCTGGGGGAAAGGGGTATGTTACCGCTCGAACAGCCAGGTCTTGAGTTGCTTCCTGAAGGAGAGATGGTACTGGGTTCGCCGAAGGTGAATGGGGAGGGAGTTCCAAGTCTTGGCTGCCAGGTAGGAGAAGGATCTTCCTCCGGCGGTGGCTCTGCGGATGCGTGGTACGGTGGCGAGTGCGTGGCTGGTTGATCGTAGCTGGCGCGTGGGTGTGTAGAAGATCATGCGGTCGTTGAGGTACTTGGGGCCCAGGTCGTGGAGAGCCTTGTGTGCGAGGGTGAGGAATCTGAAGGCGATTCTCTTGCTGACGGGGAGCCAGTGCAGTTCTCTCAGGTGTCCGGTGATGTGGCTGTGTCGGGGGATGTCCAGGATGCGTCGTGCGGAGGTGTTCTGGATGCGTTGGAGTCTTTTCTGGAGTTTGGCTGTGGTTCCGGCGTAGAGGGCGTTCCCGTAGTCCAGTCGGCTGGTGACGAGTGCCTGGGTGACGGTCTTCCTGGTTTCAGTGGGGATCCATCTGAAGATCTTGCGGAGCATGCGCAGGGTGTTGAAGCACGAGGAGGAAACGGTGTTGACTTGTCTGGTCATTGACAGGGGAGGAGTCCAGGATGAAGCCCAGGTTCCGTGCGTGGTCCGTTGGTTTGGGAGCGGTGCCCAGGGCCGGGGCCACCAGGAGTCGTCCCAGGCAGAGGGTGATGATCCCAGGATGAGGACTTCCGTCTTGTCTGAGTTCAGTTAAAGGCGGCTGTTCCTCATCCAGTCGGCGATGTCTTTCATCCCTTCGTGTAGGTTGGCTCTGGCGGTGGTGGGATCGTTGGTGAGGGAGAGGATCAGCTGGGTGTCGTCGGCGTAGGAGATGATGTTGAGGTTGTGTTGGCGTGCGATGGCTGCGAGGGGGCTCATGTAGACGTTGACGAGGGTTGGGCTGAGAGAAGATCCTTGTGGTACGCCGCAGATGACTTCGGTGGCCTCGGATCTGAACGGAGTGAGGCGGACTCTCTGGGTTCTTCCGGTCAGGAACGAGCTGATCCATTCCAGCGCTTTCTCTCAGATTCCGATGTTGCTGAGGCGCTTCACTAGGGTTTGGTGGCAGACCGTGTCGAACACTGCGGAGAGGTCCAGGAGGATGAGGGCCGCTGTTTCCCCGTTGTCGGTGGCTGCGATCAGGGCGGTCTCGGTGCTGTGGTTGGCCCGAAATCCGGACTGCGAGTGGTTGAGGGATCCGTTCGTCTCGAGGAAGGCGGCAAGCTGTTTGTTGTCGGTCTTCTCGATGACTTTGGCCGGAAAAGGGAGGAGCGAGATGGGACGGTAGTTCTTGAGGTCGGTGGGGTCCGCCGTTGGTTTCTTCAGGAGGGCGGTCAGCTCGACATGCTTCCAGCTCTCCGGGAAGGTGGCGGTGTGGAAGGAGGAGTTGATGGTGTCTCGGAGATGGGGTGCGATGGTGGCGACGGCTTTGTTGAAGACGTGGTGTGGGCACGGGTCGGTTGGTGATCCGGAGTGGATGGAGTTCATCGTGCGGGTGGTGTCTTCGGTGCTGATCGGGGTCCAGTTGCAGAGGGTGGTGGTGGTGGTGGCGGGCGTTGGTTCGGTGGTAGGGTGCGTGGTCTGTGAGTCGAAGCTGTTGTGTATGTCGGCGATCTTGCGCGGGAAGAACGAGGCGAGTGAGTCGCAGAGGTCTTGCGAGAGAGTGATGTCGTTGGTTCCGGCGCTGGGGTTGGAGAACTCTTTGACGATGCTGAAGAGTTCCTTGCTGTCGTGGGCGTTGTTGTCCAGTTGTTCTTTGAGTGCTGTCTTCTTGGTGGCGCGGATCAGCTGATGGTGTTTGCAGGTGGCGTGCTTGAGGGCGGTCCAGTTGTCTGTGGTGTGGTCGAGCCGCCAGGCTTTCTCGAGGGTGCGGCAGTTCTTCTTGGATTCCTTGAGTTCATCGGTGAACCAGGGGGTTTTCTTGCTGCCGGGTCTGCTGGGAGGGTTCTTTAGTGGTGCAAGGTCATCGGTGCAGGTGGTCACCCACTTGTTGAGGTTGTTGGCTGCTTCGTTGGGGTCCGTTGTGCTGGTGGGAGTGTTCTGGCTGAGGGAGGCGGTGAGCTGCTCGGCGGGGATCTTGCTCCAGCTGCGGCGGGGGACCAGTTGCGGTTGGTGGTGGGTCGTAGTTCTACTGAAGCTGAAGTGGACGCAGCTGTGATCTGTCCAGTGGAGTCCGGTGGCGTGGCTGAAGGAGACGTGCTTGCTGGATGAGAAGACGGGGTCAAGCGTGTGTCCGGCGTAGTGGGTGGGGGTGTTCACCAGTTGCTTGAGTCCGAGGTTGGCGAGGTTGTCCAGCAGGGCGGTGGCGTTTCTGTCATTGTTGTTTTCCAGGTGGAAGTTGAGGTCCCCTAGGAGGATGTAGTCGGCGGAGGGGAGGGTGTGCGGGCTGATGAAGTCTGCGATGTCTTCGCTGAACTGTGTGCGTGGTCCCGGTGGACTGTAGATGAGGGTGCCTCGGAGGGTGGTCTTGGGGTCGATGTGTATCTGGAAGTGCAGGTGCTCGGCGGCGGAGAAGGTTTTGTCGGAGTTAGTTGAGATGCGGATGGTGTTCTTGTGTACGATGGCGATGTCTCCTCCCGTCTGGTTGACGCGGTCCTTCCGGGTGATCTTGTATCCATCCGGGATGGCTGTGGAGATGTCGGGTGCTGAGGAGGCGTTCATCCAGGTTTCGGTGAGGAAGGCGACGTCTGGTGCTGTCGCGTCGAGCAGGTCCCAGAGTTCCACGGCGTGCCTGTGGACAGAACGGGTGTTCAGCAGGATGCACTTCAGGTGGTTGCTGTTAGTGTTGGAGTCGGCGGGGGCGGTGCAGGTCCGGTAGCAGGTGAAGCGGCAGGCTTTGCAGGCGAAGGGTCCGTTGGTGCGTCTCGGGGTGGCTCGGTAGCAGGTAGGGTTCCGGCCGGCATTGAGTGCGTTGAGAGTGGCGGCGTCGTAGGTCTGTCGTGAAGTCTTGCATCGGCGGTGGGGACCAGGGGTCCTGGCGCTGGGCGCGGTCCAGGCGCAGACGGGTTTACCTTTGGCATGCCTTTGGCGCACAATCGGCGCGCCCGATGCGCGTCAACGCTGCGCATGGGAGTGGGCGTCATAAGTAGGGAGCCGGGAGGGCGGGTCGGCTGGGTCTCGGCGAATGGGCGGCGGGGGGCGGAGCCGCAGGGAGGCAGCGGCGGGAAAATCGGCGCGAGCGGCCGGCTCTGAGGTGGCTGGGGCGCTCTGGCGGCCGGTTCTCGGGTGGCTGGGGCTCTTCTGCGGTGGTCGGTGTCAGCGGGGACAGGAGGGGGTGACCAGGCCTAAGGAAGGCGCTGTGGATGTGTTGTCTCCGAAGGTGCGCAGCCACTGTTGCTAAGCACTAGGTGAATACCCTGGGGGCAGTAGTGACCCCAAAAGGCAGGACCTTGAACTGGTAATGCTGGTTGTTGACTGTGAACCTGAGATACTTCCTGTGACCTGGGTGAATGGGAATGTGGAAATATGCATCCTTCAGGTCTAGGGTTGCCAGGAAGTCCCCCTGACTGAGCAATGGTAGAACTTGCTGTAAAGTTAACATGTGAAAATGTTCTGACAAGATGTACTGGTTCAGGGGTCTTAGGTCTGAGGTCTAGAATGGGCTGCAGGGAACCGTCCTTTTTTGGGATCAAGAAGTACAGTGAGTACACCCCTGTACCTTGCTGTTCTAAAGGCACGAGTTCTATAGCCCTTTTTTGCAGCATGCAGATTACTTCTTGCTGCAATAAGTGCATGTGCTCTGCGGACATAGGACGGTGCCTTGGGGGTATGTTGGGAGGAGTGGAGGCTAGTTCCAGACAATAGCCGTATTGGATAATTTGTCTCACCCAACTGTCTGTGGTAATGCCTTCCCAGACTGGCAGGAACTGCTGGAGTCTTCCCCCGACCGGTGTTATATGGTCTGGGGAAAGTGACAAGGCGTCACTATTTATTGGTGGCGGAGGATCTGGCATTGTTATTTCCACGTCCTCTGCCTTTGGTGCTGTTCCCACGATATCCACCCTGTTATTTTTGTTATAGGTGGTCTGCGTGCTCCCCTTGTTGTATTGGGCTTGCTGCAATGCTTGACCTCTAGAGGCTCCCCTGTTACTGCAGCGACAAAAGGAACTGGCCCTGAACTGCTGTGACTGCAGAGCCCCCATGGATTTTGCTGTCTCAGTGTCTTTTTTTATCTTTTCAAGGGTCGTGTCTACATCAGGACCAAAAAGTAAGTCAGGGTTAATTGGCTGATTGAGCAAAGTTGTCTGGATCTCTGGGATGAAACCAGAGATGTGGAGCCAGGCATGACGTCTCAGCATTACACTAGTGTTGATGGCCCGAGCTGCCGTGTCTGCTGCATCGAGTGCACACTTGATGGATGCATTTGAAATCAACTTTCCTTCCTGCATTAGCAATTCTGCTCCCTCCTTATAAACATCAGGCAGGTGTTGCATTAGCTGCTCTAACGTGTCGTAGTGAGCCCTATCATATCTGGCTAATAGGGCCTGTGTATTTGAGATCCTCCAAATATTAGCCGCCTGAGCTGCTACACGTTTGCCAGAAGCTTCCAAGATTTTGGATTATTTGTCCGGAGGAGGAGCATCACCACTTGTTTGAGAGTTTGCTCTCTTGCGAGCATTAGCCACTACGAGGGAGTCCAATGGGAGCTGGCCCTTGATGTACGTAGGGTCCACAGGCGCAGGCCGATATTTCCTTTCAATCCTTGGGTTTACAACCCTTGCCCTTGTGGTCTCCTTGAAAATGTCAGTAGCATGTTTAAGGACACCCTTTAGCATAGGCAATGTCTTTACTGATCTTTCTGAGGTAGAGAAAGTATCGAACAGAAAGTCCTCCTCCACTAGGTCAGCGTGCATTTCCACGTCATGGTTCATGGCCGTCCTTAAACACCGCCGTGTCTTCATTCTTGACATTATAGGACTGAGTATCAGGCGTAGTGTGTGGCTCATCAGGGTCAACAGGGTCAGTCCAGGGTTGAGGTTCCTCCTGATCTGTATCAGCAGGATAAGTAAATTCATCCTCATTGTAACCCTCCCCCACATCCTCATTGGTGCGTGTGCGAGAATAGGTGTAGTGTTGTGTATATGACTCCACAGGTTCAAAGAGAACAGGTGAGGTGGCAGATTCCCTTTTTCTTTTGAGAGGGATTTTGTATGACTCCAAAGGATGTTCTGGAGCGATTTTTCGTTTGTGAATGGTGTGCCTGCCAGATTCTGAGTCGATGAACAGCTTCGACTGATTGTCATACGAGGGTGCCTGGAACACCACCTCCTCTGGAATGGACTGAGACCTGGAAAGTCCGACACCTTCTTGGATGTTTTGGTGCTCTTTTGTGGCTCGAACGCTTTGGGTCGAGCGGTCGGGGCAGTCCGTATTTAATTGGTGGAGGAAGCACTGGAGACGAACTGACCTTCTTTGAGATTTACGTCGTCTTCGATCCGATCGGCTTCGTTGGATCACCAGCTTGCTTGCGGCCTTGCGTCGACTCGAGCTCATGGTGCGCAGCAGGTACGGCCTTGGGCTTCGACGCGATATGCTCTTTCGGGTCGGGTTTGGTCTTTGACTCGAGGGCCTTGCTCAACATTGACTTGGAGGCTGTAAGCTTCGGTTCGACAGACTTTTTAGCCTGGAGTCCTTTGCCAGTGTCGCCATGTTTGGCGTCAGAGAGACGTGCTTGACCGTAGAGACGCCCCCTTGTGACCCCGAAGGGTCGATGACACTTTTGGACTTGATTGGAGCCGAGGAGTCCGAGGGCGTCGATCCGAGGACTGTTTTCAACAGTTTCGTTTTCGCCTCTGTTGGTTTCGGTTTCGTATTTGGTGGATCGACCGATGGCTATAGAATGTGGAGTAAGATCTCGGCTAAGGCCTTCCGGCAATGCCTCGACCTGAGCCATAGAGAGCACAGTGTCAATATTAGGCCCCGCGGATGCGGGTGGGCCTTGCTCATCGCTCGAGTCGTCATCGACGGCTCTGATGGCCTCTGCGTCGTCTCCTACCTCAACGACATCTTCATCATGGACGCAGTCTTCATCGTCGTCCACACCGAAGTTAGAGTCTTGCTCCGACGCAGGGTTCGACTGCTGGTCAGGATCCTCTTCATCGACGCCTTCATCGTCATCGGCCTCGAAGATGTTCTCCGGGTCAGGCGCCGCTTTCTGCGCCGACTGTCGTGCGGCGCGTCGAAGTCGAAGCGTCTTCTTCGACCGGAACTTGGAACAGGCCATACAGCTGGCCTCGTCGTGGTCCGGGGATAAACATTTATGGCACACTGGGTGCACATCAGTGTGAGGGTATTTGGAGTTGCAGACGGGGCATCTCTTGAACGGGCTTCATTCCATCGTCGTCGTAGTTGGGGCCTTTGGTGTCGAAAAGGCAAACGGCCTTTGACGTCCTGTTCGAAGAACTGGATGATGCACAGGCACCGAACAAGACAATACCGACTCCCCGAAGGCCTTTTGGCCTTGCGAAAAGTGTTTTAGACCGATTCCGAACTTGAGTCAAGAAAGTACATCCGAACCCTATGGCGGAAAAACACAATCTGAAGATGGAGAGGATGCCCATGCGCACTGTAGTCCAGGGGAGGAGCCACCGATCTCGTGCTACTACGAAGACTCTTCCAGGACAACAATGTGCAATCATCCGGACCCAACACTAGGCGGCGATCTATGCACAGATATGAATTCAGCAGCCCACATGCCTCGAACATAAGTGTTATGGGAGTGCTAGCTGGTATATAAGGAGGAATCTTATAAAATGATGTTTGGTGGCAGTAAGACATTCTGTGTTCTCACTACCCCACAGTTCTGTTCCATACAAAACTGCTCCTAAGGCTTTAGTATTTAGTATAATGCTGGAGGCACTTCCTGGACACCATGTTTCTATGAATCTTATTAATGTGGGCAGTCTGTTGAACAAATGTTTTTTCTCTATTTGGGGTGCTCAACATAAGTTTGGGGTTAAGCGAATCCCCAAATAATCAAAAACAGAGACTAATTCTATAATATGGTCCCCTACACACATACGTCCCTTGGATGGCTTCAAAGTAACCTTGTCAAAGTGAAGTAGTGTGGCTCACTGGTTAGAGGCGGCAGACCCAAGAGCAGAGGACGGCCCGGGACCAGGGTTCGATTCCCGGCGCGGCAGGTTTCTGGACCAGGGTCAGCGGACTCGATAATTCTCTCGCCTCGGTGCCCACTCTGATCAGCGATCACACTCGGCAACTCTGGGCATTAGCTTGCCTCATCTTCACTAACGGCCCCACCAGACCGCCGGGGATGCCTGGTCTCACCCTGGAGATACCCATTAAGGGACCATCTCTCAGGGAAGCCAGGGAGGGTTTCGCAGCGGTCGAAGCGCCTTGGGACCCTACGGGTAAGTAGTGCGCTATATAAATGCCTATACATTTACATTTACATCAAATATCATGTACTTCGTTTTTTCATCATTGAGCTCCAAACCACGCTCATCACAAAAGAATTTAAAATCATTTAGCAGCTGTTGGAACCCATGTGGAGATTTTAATATTAATAACGTGTCGTCGGCTGTTGGACTTGCCCTTTTGCAGGGTCATCCCCGGACTTTTTGCCTTCCTCCTGTACTTTTTTCAGACCTGTTGTTGGCTGTTTTATGACTCTGGACACTTTACCACTGCTGATCAGTGCTAAAGGGTATATGCTCTCTTTTGTAAATTGATGTATGAATTAGTGACTCCATGATTGGCTGGTTTGGTTTACTTGTCAGACCCCAGTACAATGCACTGAGTGTGCCCAGGGCTTGTAAATCAAATGCTGCTGGTGGGCTTGCAGCACTGGTTGTACCACCCACAGAAGCAGCACGTAAAGTGTGTCTCATGCCTGCCATTGCAGAGCCTGTGTGCAGTCTAGTACTGCCATGTTGACTGGGCAAGTGCACCTACTTGCCAGTCCCTAAACCTTCCCTTTTCTGCATATTAGTCACACCTATGGTAGGCCCAAGGGCAGGGTGCATTGTAGGTAAAAGGTAGGACAAACCCTGATTTGTGTGGAATGTCCTAATAGTGAATTACAGCCATTTTCGTTTTTCAATACTGTAAGGCTACCTGTTCCCCATAGTCCAGAAATGGGCAGTTTTGATTATTACATCTTATAATCTTAACTGACCCAGGGAACTAGGTAGAAAATCGAGTTTAGTATGCCTGAACTCAGAATGATAAAATACATCTTTTAGTGAAGTTGGTTTTAACATTCTGTGTTTGAAAAACCCACTTTTAGAAAGTAGGTATTTTCTTGTCTAACTATCCAAGCCTGACTCTGCTAGGTTGTGTATTCCTTGTCTGGAGTTTGAATGACAGGGGCTGGGGGATTCCAGGAGACAGGGGGAGTCCGCACTGGGCTGAATAGAGAGATCTGCATGCCGATGGGAGAGAGGAGTTGCACCTGGGACCAGAATAGGGCTGTGCCTTCCCTCCACAATGCTGGCTCCACCTCCTGTGGTGTATCTGATGTCCCTGCCCTGCACTGTGAAAGGAAAGAAGGAGTCATGTAAACAGAGTGCTCCAGGACTGACAAGAACTGGTTTGGACTAGGCAAAGGCCTCTCTGCCTTCAGATAACAAAGAGAGACTGTGTATAAAAAGGTGGACCCAGACCCCAGAACTTTAGATCACTCTTGGGGAACTAGAAGAAACCTTTGCTGAGGAGAGGAACCAGGGGAACTGAGGAAGAGACTATCCCTAAGCAGAGTGCGGTCTGGGGGATTGTCCTGCAAAGGTTGCCTGACTGCTAAAGAAAGGAAAAAGGACTTTTGTTTTATTGCACCGGATCTTCATCGCAGCACAGAGCTGCTGGTCAGATCGCCACGGAAGCGCAGAAAGAAACTGACGCATTACTTCCCCACGCCGAGAAGAACTAACACATCCCCTACGCATCAGTAGGAACCAGGCGCATTACCGTTCTTGCGTGTAAGGAACCGATGCATCACCTTCCCTGCAACACATTCGTTGTATTGTGTTACGCATCCAAAGGTACATTGAACTTAAAGTGTTGCATGTTACATCTAAAGATAACTAAGCTATTTCTACCATTTTTAAAGTAGAGTAATGTGAATTTTTGTCTTTTGTGGTCTTGTGTTAAGTCTATATAATTTTATACTACAACTTGTGTGGTGTCCCTCTGTAGTGCTATCACTGGGTTACTGTATGTGTTCACAAATGCTTTACACACTGCCCCTGAGATAAGCCTGTCTGCTCGTGCCTGTAGGAAGGTACCTCCTGACTATGGTTGCCCCCAACTTTTTGCCCTGTGTTTTAGCTGGTTTTTGACATAGTCGACCTGGGATCCTGCCAATCAGGACCCCAGGCCTACTGCTCTCTCTTTAAAATGGATTCCATGTACCCTAGGTACATTTCCAATTGGTACTGGGCCACCCTATCAGACCCTGTAACTCAGGGCATGGGTGTACCCAGGGCTGCCAGGGGCTGCAGCATGTATTATGCCACCCCTGGCTGGCCTCCTAAATTTGACACAACTGGCTGCTTGACAGCTGGGGCAAAGTAGTGTAATCACCCTTTGCTGTAGATATAGTATACCTATATCTAACCCTAAAATGGACACACAGATTCCTATCAGTCACTCCTATGGCAGGCCTTGACAATCCTGAAGGCAGAGTGCTTGGAATCGTGAGAGATGGTGCTCTGGCATGAGCTGAGCCTGTCTGCAGCTTGCGGAACCAAGTCCTAATAGCTGTTCCATGATATCGCATACCATATACTCTTAAGTGCATTATAATCCTCGCGGTTATCTTTGGTATTGCTTTATCAAAACATGTCGAGTAAGGTGTCATACGAATTGGAATACTAACCCCTCGCCAATTCTGGCGACGGGGTTAGCATTCCACCCTTCTAGAGGGACACGACATGTATGTAACTGTGAACCCCGGTTAAAGTTAACTGAAGCCTCAGCTCCACAAAATGGATGCTGCCACCACAGACACGAGTCTGACCTCCTGCTGCTGGGAGTCCTTCCAGCGAGGGAGGCCTGGACAAAGGGTTTCCTGTCCGGGGCGGTGCTAGCACCGTCCCAGACATGGTTTTGTGTATCCTGGGTAGGCAGGGCTTTTCAGGAAGGTGACTGCTGAGTGGCACCCCGGTGCTCACTACGCATAGGCCAGTCAGAACCAGTTCCAGGGGCACACCAGCCCCTGGCCTGGGGAAGTCCGGCAGGGGAGAGGGGTGTAACCACCCCCCTCCTGGTCCCACCCATAGGCAGGACCTAGTCACCGGGTCAGCCCCCTTTTTTGAGTATAAAGATAGGAGCGGGCCCCCTGTTCAAATTAGATCATCTTTGGAATCAAGATACCACTTTCTTCGAAAGGACTTCACGATTTCTTCTTCAAGATTCTCCCTTGTGGCTAAGGAGTAGTCACCCTGCATCAAGCGGGCACCATCCTAAAGAACACTGCGGTCTGCTGCAGTCCTTCATCACGAATCCGACGACCCAGCTCGACGAGACCCGGCTTCCCTGGCACCTCTGACCTCTACTCACCTCTACAGCCAAGCTGAGAACCGTGAGTGCGACGAGACCTCGAGGGACCGACGATCGCCAAGACTGCACGACATCTTTACTGCAAGCCCACCGTGTCCTCCACTGGTGAGTGCTTTGGGGTCCGAGAAGCCCCGACCCTGCGCAGCTCCAGCACCCAAGGTCAGCCTCCCTGCATCTCCACGATCTGCGTGGGGCCCTTCTGCTGTTTGCTGTGCACCGCGTTGTTTGGCTACTAGCCGGCTGGCTTGTGGCCTTCTGAACGACGCCCAACGACTTCACGACTGCTGGTCTGGTTGCTCCAGACTGGCCCTTGCTTCCTTCTTGAAGAGAGGCACCCCGGACCCTCCTGGTCCACTCCAGACGCCATTTTAGGTCCACCGCGTGGGCTTGAATTTGCCAAGGCTTTGTTGCCTAATCCTGGGTCCAGCGACGCCGACAGCTTCTATCTTCGTGGGACAGCTCGATCATCCATCCTGGTCGCCGACAACGCCTCCTGGTCCGTGAGATCTTCGAGCTCCAGCGTCACCCACTCACCTTGTCGAGGTGGCTACCATCCGGTGCCCTCCTGGTGCCCACTGACTACTGGCTAGTAGTCTCGAACTTGGTCCCCTCTGCTTTCAGGTGTCATCTATCTTCGAGATCCAGGCTTGGATCCAACTGAACTTTCTTCACTGGTCACCGGCCAGCATCTTTTCTTCCGGCTCCTGGTCCGTCTACGAGGATTCCCGACGTCTTTTCAGACCTATGCAGCTGCAGCCCCTGGGCTAGGTAACTTCGGCATTTCGGTGCCCCAGCATAGCCTCACTATCCAAGGGTCAGAATCTACTTTCGTTTTCTCCCTACCAGGTCGGGTTCGCCCGAGAACACTAACTTTCTACTTCCTAGCTACCATAGACTTTTGTCCGCATCTCGCGTGAGAGTGCACACACTGCACCCGAGTCCCCTAGGCCTCCTAGAAGTAATCTAACGATTCCCTAGTCAAGTCCTAGCGATTCCAAAAGCTATTAGTACTGTACTTACCTGCTAGGAATTTCACATTCCACTTTCAGAGTATATGGTCTTCCGTGCCCCTCGGGCATTTGTATATACTGTGCTAACTTAAGTATTTTTGTAAGAGTTTTGGTTTGTGCTTAGTACCCTGTCCTCATAAAGAGTACAGGGCTGTTGTGATCTTTAATAAATAACTGTTTATTTTCATAACACTTGTGTGGTGTCCTTTCACTTGGTGTTCAAGGGGTATATGTGTGGTAAACAGCTGGCTTAACACGCCCTCTCGAGTCTTTAGCCTTAGACTGCTCGTATCCACGCTACTAGGATAGCTGGTCTATAAGGTTGACTTACAACCAATCATCAATAAGGGTTGCTGGACCGATACATAGTGTTCACTAGAATAGTGAGCACTGCATATCAGGCCACCTTCTCACAGTGCCAAGCTACCAAGGGGTTTTAGAGCACGGGTTATTTTAGGGGTGTACCCCCTTACCCTGACTAGTCACAAGGGTCCCTATTTGGTCAAAGGTACCTGCCTCTGCCAACTAGAGACCCCCAAATCTAACATTGGCTTAGAGTTAAGTAGGCGCTCTGCTCTTCCCGACTTTTGGGGCATCGCACTTAATCGCGGTCAAGAAAGTCTACTACTCCATTACTAAATAGAGAGAACAGGGTGGGCGCTAAGATACACCCCTGTCTCACTCCACGGTTTATCATGAAGGGCTTGGTCAATTGCCCATCCTCCCCACACCTAACCTGGGATTTATTTGCTGAATACAGGTGAATAAGGATGTCTAATAGATTTCGAGGGAATCCCAACTCTGCACCACCTTCCAGAGTTTAGATTGGGGGACCTAGTCAAAGGCTGTTTACAGATCCACAAAGGATATGTACAGCTTCTCCCCTTTAGTAAATACTTCTTTCCAATAGTTGCAGAGGAAGCGGAAGGGCTGGTCCAGGGTACTAATATTGGCACAAAAACCCGTTTGATAATCAGAGTTTTTTTTTTCTAAAATACAATCTTGGATACGGACCAACAACTGCTTACAGAAACATTTCTGCACAATTAAAATGATATGTCTGTAGCTGACCAGATTAGCCCCATCTCCTTTCCTATAAAAGGATAGCATTGGTTAACATGTAGGGGACCCAAACTTCTAGATCTTTTCTATATAGGTCATTAGGGATTTGATTAGCGCCGGGAGCTCTAGCTGGAACACAGGAATTTATAGCTACTTGAATTTCCTCAAGAGATATTTCTAAAGCTTCTACAGTGCCAGATGGCACAATCTCCCTCGTGCCTACAATACCCTATTCCTCATTATTTCCTAGAGCATACAGGCCCCCAAAGTGGATACCTACTTTTCCGGCTGGACTGTAAACTCTAATGCAGATTTGGGTCCATTCAAACAAAGAACTTGCTTTACTCCAGAAGGACTTCTGCGATATGGAGAAAGGACCATAGGGAACATTCCCATTGTTTTTTGGCATAATCTAATGACCTGTCGATATCTGGCTCTACATACCAGCATATCTGGGCGGATCTAAGATTTCACTGCCTGTAGGACCTCACCCTTGGCTTTTCTTCAATCTTGATTATAGCAGTCTGATACAGGGGCCCTCCTTCTCCCTCCTTTATTCCCACAAGAATTCCTCTCTTTTTTCAATTGGCCCAGTGTTTCCCTGATCTGCGTATACAGTATCTCGTGCTGATTACTCAACTTCCCTATTACTTGCGCTCTGGAAAGTTTAGACAGCACTGCCACCTTCTCAAGCACTTTGGAATGAACAACTTCCAAAACCCCTGGGTGTTCCTCCACCCAATCCCATCTAATCATTCTCAGGTTATTTGTAATGGATAGCTTGCCTGAGACTGCCCAGCCCCTAATATCAGGTTCATACTATCCATGATTAGTTGGGAAAAGGCTCAGGGCTTTGTGGTCACTGTCGGATCTCTTAACCACTATCATATCAGACACAATGGCCCACAGGCTAAGATCGACCAAACAGTAATAAATTCTGCTGGCTTAGCCAGGTCTATTGAATGTCATTTCACCATTAAGATCTGATTTCCTCATGTAATTTTTGGCTCTCAAATCATGCTACAGGGTAAAGGCCATCACTTGTCCTCCTCTCTTTGTCTATCTAACCATTGGGAGTTCTAGCTGCGGGACTTGCCAGTAGCTGTCCCACTCCTCTGTCAAATCTAAAGGGGCAGGAGCAAGGGGTTCAAATGTACAGTTAAAATCCCTAGCTACCAGTAAAGGGATATTTCTAGTGCATTTAGCCAGGACATGTTCTAAAATACCTGTAGTATTGGTTTCCTCTTTACCCCGGCCCACTCTATTGTATACATACACAATTCTGATTTTTAAACCTGAGAACAAAGCAAGATCATTTACCAAGATGTCCTGGGAGTCAACAGGGACTAGTTTAACTTTGCATCGAAGTGCAAGTTTCACTCATATCGCTAAGCCACCCATGGGTTTCCCCTTCCCTTCTCTTGTTGCGTTAATGCCATTAGAGAAATACCTACACTTATACGGGGTACACAGACTCCAGGTCTTTAGGAATAAGATCACATCATGAGAATCCATAGGTTGCCCAATTCTGGTTCTACTAGCATTCTAGCAATCCCCGGAACATTCCGAACCAGGACTCTTCGCTGCTCCTGGGGTACAACAGTAGCGATAGAATCAAGCCTATACTCCAAGATTACACCCCTTTCCTCCTCATGGATAGCACCACTATCCGCCCCTGTATTAGACCTACAGTTGTTGTTTGGGCTCATGCATCCTGGGGTTTTGCTTGAGGCCCAGACAAGGAGGAGTGCTTTAATTAAGAGTAGTGCTAGGGGTTATATAATACATTAAGCTGGTTGTCTTCACCCTTATATAATAACTTAACACTGGCTGACCAGTCACTAAGAACCACTGGCTGAAAGTGGTGAGGAAATACCCCTGCAACTCACAAATCAAAGTGATTCAGAAATACTGCACACATGGAATGTATGTTGTTTTAGTTTAACAAAAATGATATAAGAAATAATGTGTTTAATTAGCTCATGATACTATAAAGAACATTACCTTTGATCGACTACAGCAAGCAGCAACCCCAACATCAGGAATCCACACAGTAGTTTGAATAGATCCAGTACCAGTAACAGCAGTCTGCAATACTGAGCCATCCTAAAAGTAATACAACAACTGGATTTGTGACAACCACATATATTTACTTTCATACTGTGCATACATTTTCATATTTTGTAGTCTCTCAATTGCAAACACACGCTTTAGTTCCATTAGTGTAAATACAAATTATTTTTGTATCCAATATCTCCAGTCTTGATTACAAAACACTCAGGAATAGAAATATAATTTACGAGTGAAATGGCAAATACATCATAATTAAACTATTGGGCAGAACAAATCTCCCAGGAATCTTCTTTAACATTTCTAGTTTATCTGTATAGTACCTGTGAAGAAATGTACCTTTGTTTGAGCAGTGAGGAGAGAAAGTTCTAAAACATTACTGGCTTTTCTTTTTGAATGGTGGAGACTTGACAGAAGTTCTCCACGAAAAAGGGTACTCAAAAATTGGAATTACTCAACTCAGCTAAGGACCACTAAAATTGGAGAAGTTACTTACCATTGGTAACACCTTATCTGTTAGAGACATAATCTAGCCGCAGAGTCCTTACCTTTGAATTTCATGGCGTCAGACTGGATACTGAAGATTTTTCCGGTAGGTGGCATCGGTCCGATCCGCATGACTTCGTCTGTGTCATCTGCGCAGGTAGCGACATCCATGTCACCTACCACGGCGCAACCTCAGCGTGCTGTCAGTTACTTTTCACGACTTTACACACCTGAAATGCAGAGCCATGAAGAGTACTGACATTGGTGTGCTGGGAAAAACTAAGGCCATGAAAGGGAACAACTGTGATCCTAGAAACTTGTCCGTAGTGTGGGGAGGATAGGTGGGTCAGTAATGATTCTGCAGCTAGATTATGTCTCTACCAGATAAGGCATTACCGAAGGTAAGTAACTTGTCTTTCACATACAGGCATCTAGCCGCAGATTCCTTACTTCTGAAGAGAGACCCAACAATACCATCCCTGTTGTAGGGCTGCAGACAAATTCTAAACTAAGGAGTCCCGCAGGACCGAACGGGCAAAATGCCCATCCCTGTGAACCTGACTGTCCAGGCAGTAGTGTTTGATGAACATGTGTCGGGATTCCCAGGTTGCTGCCTTGCAGATATCCAGCACTGGGACTCTTCGTACTAGTGCAGTAGTTGCAGCTTTAGCTCTGGTGGAAAGCTTTTAAGCCTTTAGTAGGCTGCGACATAGTAAAAGCATAGTTGATCTTGATGCAGAAAACGACCCATCAAGAGGTTGTCAGTTTATGCACCGCCCGACCTTTCTTCGCACCAACATACCTCACAAAGAGTTGGTAACTTACCCGGAAATCTACTGCCGTAGTGGAGGGATGCCTGGTAGCCTGGTTGCCAGAATGATATTGCAAACTCCGGGAGGAAGGTCAAAAGTTGTCAACTGCCGCCGCTCAATCTCCATGCAGGAAGGGATAGTGTTTGGGTGGAGAACCCTTCCTTACTGCTGCAAAAGAAGATCTTCCTGACGAGGCAACCTGGTCGAAAGATTAATGCTCATTTACAGGAGCTCGGGATACCAAACTCCCTGTGCCCTATCAGGGGTCACAAGGATGACTTGGGCCCAGTGATTCTGATCTTCTTGAGAACTCTGGGCAGGAGTGGTATGGGTGGAAAGGGGTATAGGAGGCCTGAGCTCCAGTTGAGACGTAAAGCGTCTACGAGCGAGAGTCGCCTTGGAAACTCCAGAGTGCTAAACTGCTGACATTGCACGTTCTCGGCGGAGTGCGAAGAGATCTACTCAAGGCTCGCTACTGCTGAAAGAGATTTTGCGCCACCTCCAGATGGAGACGCCATTCGTGATCCACTAAGCATCGATGGCTGAGTTTGACTGGCCTGGCGTTCAGAGAACCTGCCAGGTGTTGAACCACCAGGTACATGCCCTGCTGTTCCAGCCTTGTCCAGAGATATAGGACCTCTTGACAAAGGGTTCACAACCCCACTCCACCCTGTT
Organism: Lissotriton vulgaris; assembly: GCF_964263255.1. Lineage (NCBI taxonomy): Eukaryota > Metazoa > Chordata > Amphibia > Caudata > Salamandridae > Lissotriton > Lissotriton vulgaris. The sequence goes on from NC_141688.1 coordinate 109,094,473, forward strand.
TGTTGCAGTACCACATGGCGGTGGTGTTGTCTGTGAAAACCTTCAGTAGCCTTCCCTTGATGGAGGGTAGAAAGACCTTTCAATGTGAGTCGGGAAGCATGGAGCTCCAGCATGTTAATGTGAAGTCCGGATTCTCCCGGAGTTCTCTGATCTCTACCTCTCCCAGATGGCAGCCCCATCCCAGGGATGATGCATCTGTCACTACTGTGAGATATAGTTTGGGAAGGGAGAGGGGTCTGCCTCTGACCCAAATGTGGTCTGGCAGCCACTACTGCATGTCTTTTGCAGTTCCCTCCGAGATCTGGACATGTCGGGGAGATTCCCTGATGCTGTGCCCACTGGAACTTCGGATACCTCTGCAGAGCCTGCAAATGCCATCTGGCATGCATTACCAGCAGGATGCAGGAGTTCATAAGTCCCAAAATCCTCAGAGTCATTCTCACCGAACTCCAGAACGGAGGCTGAAACTTCAGAATCCTAGCGTGAATATCCAGGACTTGCTGGATGAGAGGGAGTCAAGTGTGACTTCAGCAGGTTGCTAGTCAACCCCAGTGAATGCCGGAAGTTCGCATTAGTCTAAAGGTGGCCGATGACACCCTGAGTCGAGCCCGCCTTCAACGGCCAGTCTTCAAGATAGGGGAAGACTGACACCCCTGATCGGCACAGATGAGCTGCAACCACCGCCAACACCATGGTGAACACCCAAGGGGCGCTGATACGGCCAAAAAGGAGCACACTGAACTAGAAATGCTCTTTGCCTACTGCTAACCGCAGGTAGCACCAATGGCAAGGCAGGACGGAAATATGGAAACAGGAGTCCTGCAAGTCCAATGCTACCATCCAGTCTCCTGGGTCCAGGGTTGACAGAACCTAAGCCAGTGTGAGCATCTTGAATTTTCCTTTTTGAGGAAGTAGTTGAGGGCTCATAGATCTAGGATAGAACAAAGGCCCATGTCCTTTTTTGGGACCAGAAAGTATCGGGAATAGCAACCACAGCCTACTTCTGGCACTGTAATCCTCTCTAAGGCTTCCTTTCCCAAGAGAGTCAGGACTTCCTACCGAAGTCAAATTAAATGATCCTCGGTCAGCCAATTGTAGGATGGAGGGAGCCTGGTGTAGGAAAGTAGGATCTGCTTTCATGGTTACCCCAACTTTTTGCTGGTGTTATTCTCTTTTCTGACTAGTCTGACTGGGATCCTGCTGATCAGGACCCCAGTCACAGTGCATCCTCCCAAAATCTGACAATGGTAAGTACTTTAATACCTTCCCAATTGGCTACTGATGTACCCGAGAACTCTGGGCAGGAGTGGTATGGGTGGAAAGGGGTATAGGAGGCCTGAACTCCAGTTGAGACGTAAAGCGTCTACGAGCGAGAGTCGCCTTGGAAACTCCAGAGTGCTAAACTGCTGACATTGCACGTTCTCGGCGGAGTGCGAAGAGATCTACTCCAGGCTCGCTACTGCTGAAAGAGATTTTGCGCCACCTCCAGATGGAGACTTCATTCGTGATCCACTAAGCATCGATGGCTGAGTTTGACTGGCCTGGCGTTCAGAGAACCTGCCAGGTGTTGAACCACCAGGTACATGCCCTGCTGTTCCAGCCTTGTCCAGAGATATAGGACCTCTTGACAAAGGGTTCACAACCCCACTCCACCCTGTTTGTTGTAGTACCACATGGCGGTGGTGTTGTCTGTGAAAACCTTCAGTAGCCTTCCCTTGATGGAGGGTAGAAAGACCTTTCAATGTGAGTCGGGAAGCATGGAGCTCCAGCATGTTAATGTGAAGTCCGGATTATACCGGAGTTCTCTGATCTCTACCTCTCCCAGATGGCAGCCCCATCCCAGGGATGATGCCTCTGTCACTACTGTGAGATATAGTTTGGGAAGGGAGAGGGGTCTGCCTCTGACCCAAATGCGGTCTGGCAGCCACTACTGCATGTCTTTTGCAGTTCCCTCCGAGATCTGGACATGTCGGGGAGATTCCCTGATGCTGTGCCCACTGGAACTTCGGATACCTCTGCAGAGCCTGCAAATGCCATCTGGCATGCATTACCAGCAGGATGCAGGAGTTCATAAGTCCCAAAATCCTCAGAGTCATTCTCACCGTACTCCAGAACGGAGGCTGAAACTTCAGAATCCTAGCGTGAATATCCAGGACTTGCTGGATGAGAGGGAGTCAAGTGTGACTTCAGCAGGTTGCTAGTCAACCCCAGTGAATGCCGGAAGTTCGCATTAGTCTAAAGGTGGCCGATGACACCCTGAGTCGAGCCCGCCTTCAACGGCCAGTCTTCAAGATAGGGGAAGACTGACAACCCTGATCGGCACAGATGAGCTGCAACCACCGCCATCACCATGGTGAACACCCAAAGGGCGCTGATACGGCCAAAAAGGAGCACACTGAACTAGAAATGCTCTTTGCCTACTGCTAACCGCAGGTAGCACCAATGGCAAGGCAGGACGGAAATATGGAAACAGGAGTCCTGCAAGTCCAATGCTACCATCCAGTCTCCTGGGTCCAGGGTTGACAGAACCTAAGCCAGTGTGAGCATCTTGAATTTTCCTTTTTGAGGAAGTAGTTGAGGGGTCATAGATCTAGGATAGAACAAAGGCCCATGTCCTTTTTTGGGACCAGAAAGTATCGGGAATAGCAACCACAGCCTACTTCTGGCACTGTAATCCTCTCTAAGGCTTCCTTTCCCAAGAGAGTCAGGACTTCCTACCGAAGTCAAATTAAATGATCCTCGGTCCGCCAATTGTAGGATGGAGGGAGCCTGGTGTAGGAAAGTAGGATCTGCTTTCATGGTTACCCCAACTTTTTGCTGGTGTTATTCTCTTTTCTGACTAGTCTGACTGGGATCCTGCTGATCAGGACACCAGTCACAGTGCATCCTCCCAAAATCTGACAATGGTAAGTACTTTAATACCTTCCCAATTGGCTACTGATGTACCCGTGTAAGTCCCTGGTACATGATACTAAGGTACCCAGGGCATAGGTACACCAGGGGTCTCCAATGGGCTGTAACATGTATTGTACCACCCATGAGAGACCAATCAAGCTATGATTACAGGCCTGCCATTGCAGTCTATGTAAGTTGGCGCTAGCACCACTTACGACAGATATACGTTTCCTTATATCTGAGGTCACTGCACTCAAAACCTATAAGTCAACCCTAAGGCGGGCCTTTCAAACCTTAAGGCCAGGGTTAGGTGGTGAGGGTGCTCTCCACAAGTAGGACACCCCCTACAGACCGTGGAGTCGATTCTCTATGCTTTGAAAGTGTGGTCAGCCATTTAATACGTATAGTGAACATCAAGTCAACTACAAGATGTCTAACTATATAATGGCTACACCGAAACCGGTCATGTTTGATACCAGCCTTCCAGGGTCTAACAGCAAGCTAGTGCTGCTGCCGACCACAGACACGTTTCCGCCCTCCTGCTGCTGAGCTCAAGCAGGGGAAGGCAGAACAACAGGTTTCCTGCCACAGGGAGGTATGACCTCCTCCCAGACAGGACTTTGTGTATTGGGCTGGGGTGGGGGCGCTGCTGTCCTCAGGAGATCTTAGGGCTACAAGAAACTCCAGCATCTCCTCCCACCAAGATCTTCATCCTCACCGCATGCTCTGCAACGTGGGCCTACATCTTTGGTGAGCTGCTCAAGGTCCTCTTGCGAAACCTGTGGCTTTGGGCTGTGGGTCCTCTTGATGTTCTTTTTTGGCTACAGTGGCTCCTCTGCCTGCACGGGGGCTGCTTTGACTCTCCTGCAATTTTTGAGTCCCTTGGACCTTGCTGGTCCCAATGTTGCTCCTTTTTCGTTTACCACATATGTTGCTGATGCCATGGCTTGTTCGAGCTCCCGCCTGACACGACCCCCGGGTTCTTGATTTCTGACGTGGGACAGCTCATGAATGGCTCCTGGTCTTCCAGAGCGTCACCCGGTCCTCACAGCTGCAGCAACAAGTTAGCCGTCATCACTTTTGCATCTTCCTTTATCAGTGGTCATTGCTCTTCCGTGCCTCCTGCTCACCTCTGAGTGGCATTTACTCTGTCCCCTCTGCTTGAGGTTCTTCTCTTCCAGAACCTATCCTTAAATTCCACTAAAGGCTTCTACCTTCTTTGCCGGCGGCATCTTTCCTGAAGTCCACCAATGTGATATACGGACGTTTCCAACATCATTTTGCACCTGGCTTCCCTGGTGTAGATATCACGGTTCCTGGGGTATCCACTGGTGGGGTGACTCTCCAACCTTAAGCCTTCCACAGGGTTTCGTCAGGGTCCACTGGGAGGGGTCCTTATTCTTGAAAACGGCAACTGTGACTTTCCAATTGACTTGCATTGAGCATGTGGCTGTGTTTCCACTCTGTACACAGCGTCCGTGGGGCTCCTTGGGACTTACCTCGGATGATTCCTTTCGTCCCCAGCTCCTCTGAGTCTTCTGGTCCAACTTTCGACTTTGGCCACATTTCGCATTCCAATTCTTTAGTATATGGTTTGGTCTCCCCGGGAGACCGCTGTGTATTCGTGCTTACTTACCTATTTACATTTAAAGTCTTGTGTGTATTGTGCTCATATCTCCGGGTAGGAGATATACCAATGTGTTAGTGAGTGTGTATAATAAATATAACTATTCTTATTACTACAATGTATGGTTCTTTTTCACTTAACCTACACTATATTACTAGTACTGGTAAACAAGCTGCTTTACATTCCTTCTGGACTAAGCCTGAAGGCTGCTCTCCACAGCTACCACTTCGAGAGCTTTCTGTGGTTGTCTAAGACCACTAAAATGACCATAAGGGTTATCTGGATTAGTTAAAAGGTGCTTCACTTAAATAAGTGTGCACCATATAATTAGCCAGCCTCTACAGGTGGTCTCAAAGGAGATGGAGTTGCCACTTCGGACTATCTGGAGGACCCACCTGTCCGATGTGATGGTCTGACAGTGGTGGAGGTGATGGCTGATCCTGCTACCAACTGGACGTTCATGGTCTGCAAGGGCGAGTTTAGGAGATTTTGGAGGCTGAAGCAGCCGTGGAGGGGGGTTGTCTCACCTGGCCTCTTGCTGTCCAACCCACATAGTCAGGACGAACTGTGGCTGCGCGTGAGCTGCTGAACTTGCGTGCCATGAAAGGGGCAATAGGCAGACTGGGGACATGCGGCCACTAAGATGCCCAAGGACTTGGTCGTAGCCTGAGAGTCCCTAAAGCGCTCCAGCACTGTGTCTGTCCCCGAAGGGACAGGTACCATTAAAGGGCATGTTCATTAGCAATGCCTGGACATCCACCAAGAAAACAGAAGTTCCCAGCCCAGACTTGGCATCTGACAGCCACCGTTGATTAAATTAATCTGCCCAGCGAGTCGGTTGTGTCTAGACCACATCGAATGGCGATCTTTGCTGCATCTCTCTCATCTGACACTGCTTGAGAAAGGACGGCCTGCGCCTCCTTCGGGACCTGTGGCAGCACTTGCGCAACAGTTTCCCACAGACCGTGGGAATAACAGCCCAATAAGCATGTGGAGTTCACCAACCGCAATGCAAGACTGGCCTTAGAAAAAATGTGTTGCTCCAACTATCCAGCCTCTTCGATTCCCTATCCGGCGTCGCTGAAGGGAACGCACCCTGGGACGTGGATACTTGAACTACCGAGCTCTCTGGGGTAGGGTGGGTGGTGAGGAAATTTGGGTCACCCGGAGCAGGGAAGTGGCGGTAGGCAAATCGTCCTATTCATATAAACCCCGTGCTAGGATAGGACCATGTTCCAAGATGTTAGTCTTGACCACCACTGAAGAAGGTTGAAGGTCAAGGACCTCAGCCACCCTATGCACCACCATAGCATAAGGCGCTCCCTCGTCCATAGCCAAGGTATGGGGAGAAAGCATGCCAGTATCCGGAGAAGTATCTAGTCCACTGGCCACACCCAATTCCTCACGACAGTCCATTTCCTCATCAGGACAGTCTTCTAAAGGGTCCAGTGGCCCCTCTTAATTTTCTCCCACTCCTAGCCCTTCAGAATTAGGATCAGGAAACTACCTAGGACCTTTAGGTCCTGTCGGTGGCCCAAAAGCACGCCGTTGGGGTCTGGCTGCTTGAAAATGAGGCACATGGCCTCATAAAATTCTTTAAGTTGGGAGGGGGGTTGCTTCAGCTCCCAGAAAATTGGGGCGGTGCAGAGCCGATCCAGGAGCAAGTTTCATAGAATGAGGCCTGGAACACCAAGGCTCCTCTGTCGCATCGGCCGACAGATGGGGAGAACTCGAAAGCACCCGTCAAGTTCTTGTGCGTTTTCTGCCTCTTACTTAAATGTCCTGACAATTTTGAGTGGGATAAGGAGGACTTGGGACTCCTGGAGCAGTGCCAGGACCTTCCTCTCAAGAGCGACAGTGACCTCAGAAGAGTTGAGCGACTCAGTGTTGCCTTATGGGCTTCAAGAAGCTTTAGGGACCTCTCCCTCAAAGCCTTTAGAGCCATGGCCCGGTAGTTAGAGGGTGACTTTGAGTCGTGGTCGCGCTCCAGACACCAGACACAAACCAAACGCAGGTCCGTCACCGACATGGCACAGTGACAGGCACCCTAAGGCTTAAATCGAAAGACATGACCTACACCAAAAAAGGGGTTGACAAAAAGTCGAAAAATCCTGCCAAAAATTGCTTGAGGGTAGGCCTCTTCACAGATCATCGCTTGACTGGCGTGGAAAGAAAAGAACTGACGTCAACGCGCCGAGGTGGAGGCTTTATATGTGAAACGGACCTCACTATCAGCGCTGAGGCCAGCACTTGGAGCAGACTGACACCACTTACCGGCATACAGGGGTATTGGTCGATGAAAAATCTTAAAATCTTCTGGATACAGTCTGACGACTGGAAAATCAAAGGTAAGGAATCTGCGGCTAGATGTCTCTTTCAGATAGAAATTTACAGAGCAATGTTCTGAAAAGCAGATTCTTAGTCTTATTGTCAGACATCTTGCATTTGTGGATAGCGCTCAGAAAACTGGAGGGTATTGCAGGTCTGAACCAATTTGGTATGAAAATTACTTTATTACTGCAGTCATCTCTGCCTCTCTGAGCTAATCCACTATGTTCAAGTTTGGGTATGCAACCTGGACATTTACCTCGATAGGCTTTGTGCCCTTTGCTGAACTTAATTTTCGTGTTTAGCTGAAGCCAATTGAACACTTAGGGATGCGTGTACATGGTCACCTTTATTAATACTACATACATTCTATGCATCTGTATGGTCAGGTCAGGCATAGGTGATAGACACCGTAGACTACTTCAGCAGTGGCACAACAGACAATTAAACAGACACTGTTGGCACCAGAGCAAAGTTATCAGCACCCAGGCAGGTGCCATAGAAGCCATAGGCAAAAAATTACAACACAGATGGGACTGAGATGGACCCTAAGTCGAAACAGCGGACCTGTAACTTGACTCAAAAGATGGAAAACACATTAACTGGAGCAGGTGTGAGAAAGGTGTCTAGTAATTGGCTGAAAATGTCAAGTATGGTATCATGGAATGCTAGTCAGTGCCATTTTCTACAAAATGGGAACAGCTTTGAAGAGGTAATGCCTCTTACGATGATGAGAAATTGGAAACTGACAATTAACCAGTGAGTTTTTTTCCACTGAATCTAATGCTAAGGTATTACTTTATCAAATACTAACCCCAAAAAACGTATTATAATAATTCCTCATTTTATATATAAACATTTTTATTCGCTACGTCATTTAAAGTCTAGTTAAAAAACTATATTGCTCCAAATGCTGTCCTATGTAAACTTTTCTTTAAAGATATTTGAGGTGATTCTAAAAGTAGGCAAAAAGAAAGGTGAGGGAGCATGCCTTAAAAGCATATGCACTTTGGCCATAGTTCCCAATTTTTCTGATTTATATCTTGTTATTTCTGAGAAAATTAAATTATTAGTTGGGGTAAAAATGCCCCCTACCACAAGTAGTTATGGCACTATTCTTATTAGACCTACTAAAGGTTTAAGTAATTTAAAGCTGCGCTCAACCCCCGACAGCGATAGCACTGAGCAGTCAGGCTTTAATAAGAAAATGTGTAAAGCCAAGTAAAAAAACATTTAAAAAGTAGAAAACACAACACAATATAATATCAGCTCCAATTTAAACAAATAGAGAATATTTGTATGAACATAATTAGACCAAAATGATAAACTTCCAATTAGGGGAACCAGAGAGATGCATTTCTAAAGGTTTAAATAACAATAGTATTGAATAGTGCAAAGCGACAAACAACATGCACTTGATACGCCAACAGCACGCAATTGGTCCCCCCAGCCTGGGACAAAAGAAGTTTCAAGGTGATGGAGCATGGGTCAGATACAAAGGGCAAGTTGGTCTCAGTCAAAGAATAATCCTGGACGTAGAGATTTTTATGGAGAAAAAGTTGTTGTGTCATGTGGCCCAAGTCTTCACTAACTTGGCATGTGCATGCTGCAGCTTGCCTGCTGCTTTGCGCACGTTACCACACGGCTGTTTTCACATGAGAACTCATTGCTATGTTCATTCTCTACATGTTCCTGGGAGTTTGACTAAACATTATGAGCAAGGTCGAACAACAATGCCCCTTTGTTATTTTGTTCTGGCCAGGCCTTAGCACCTAGACAAAACATGTCGAAGCAGCTGTTTTGACAACGTACTTTACTTTCATTGGGATACACAAATAGGTGGGAGACGCTTGGAGAGGGATCTTTCCAAGAAGAAGAGCGAGACCGCACATATGATGTAAATCTACCATCTATAGGCTAAGGTATGGGGTCTGCTGACAAAGTCCAGAGATCTTCTAATATATAATAATACTAATCAATCAATCAATCAATCATAGACATTTATAGAGCGCTCTACTTACCCGGAGGGTCTCAAGGCGCAAGGGGGGGTTGCTGCTACTACCCGAACAGCCAGGTCTTGAGCTTCTTCCTGAAGGCGAGGTGGTCTTGGGTCAGGCGCAGGTCGGTCGGGAGGGAGTTCCAGGTCTTGGCGGCCAGGTAGGAGAAGGACCTTCCTCCTGTTGTCGTTCTTTGGATGCGGGGGACGGCGGCGAGGGCGTGACTGGCTGATGGGAGGTGTCGTTTGGGAGCGTAGAAGTTGATGCGGTTGTTGAGGTAGCTCGGGCCTTGATCGTGAAGAGCTTTGTGTGCGTGGGTAAGGAGACGGAAGGTGATTCTCTTGTTGACCGGGAGCCAGTGCAGGTCTCTTAGGTGTCCGGGGATGTGGCTGTGTCGTGGGATGTCGAGGATGAGTCTGGCTGAGGCGTTCTGGATCCGTTGGAGTCTCTTCTGGAGCTTGGCGGTGGTTCCGGCGTAGAGGGCGTTGCCGTAGTCCAGTCGGCTGGTGACGAGTTCCTGGGTGACAGTCTTCCTGGTCTCGGTGGGGATCCACCGGAAGATCTTCCGTAGCATGCGCAGGATGTTGGAGCACGACGAGGAGACGGCGTTGACTTGCTTGGTCATGTAGAGGGAGGAGTCCAAGATGAAGCCCAGGTTGCGTGCGTGGTCTGTCGGTTTGGGTGCGATTCCCAGGGCAGGGGGCCACCAGGAGTCGTCCCAGGCGGAGGGCGAGGATCCCAGGATGAGGACTTCCGTCTTGTCCGAGTTCAGCTTCAGGCGGCTGGTCGACATCCACTCGGCTACCTCTTTCATTCCTTCGTGAAGGTTGGCTCTGGCGGCGGCGGGGTCGTTGGTAAGGGAGAGGATCAGCTGGGTATCGTCGGCGTAGGAGATGATGTTCAGGTTGTGTTGGCGTGCGATGGCCGCGAGGGGGCTCATGTAGACGTTAAAGAGGGTTGGGCTCAGCGAGGATCCTTGGGGTACGCCGCAGATGACTTCGGTGGCCTTTGATTTGTACGGTGGTAGGCGGACTCTCTGGGTCCTTCCGTCGAGGAAGGAGATGATCCATTTCAGTGCCTTCTCCTGGATTCCGACGTTGTAGAGGCGCTGCACTAGGGTGCGGTGGCAGACGGTGTCGAAGGCCGCGGAGAGGTCTAGGAGGATGAGGGCCGCTGTTTCTCCGTTGTCCATCAGGGTTCGGATGTCATCGGTGGCAGCGATGAGGGCGGTCTCGGTGCTGTGGTTGGCTCGGAAGCCAGACTGTGAGGGGTCGAGGGATCCGTTCGTCTCGAGGAAGGCGGCCAGTTGCTTGTTGACGGTCTTCTCGATGACTTTGGCCGGAAACGGGAGCAGCGAGATGAGGCGGTAATTCTTGAGTTCGGTGGGGTCCGCTGTTGGTTTCTTGAGTAGAGCGCTGAGTTTGGCGTGCTTCCAGCTCTCAGGGAAGGTGGCGGTGGTGAAGGAGGTGTTGATGATGTCCCGCAGGTGGGGTGCGATGACAGCGTCGGCCTTGTTGAAGACGTGGTGAGGGCAGGGGTCGGTCGGAGATCCGGAGTGGATGGAGTTCATCATGCTGACGGTGTCTTCGGTGCTGATCGGAGTCCAGGCGCGGAGGGTGGTGGTGGGGGGCGGTGGTTCGGTCGTGTCGGACGTGGCGTTCGTCGGTTGGGTGTTGAAGCTGTTGTGTATGTCCGCGATCTTGTTGTGGAAGTAGGAGGCGAGGGAGTTGCAGAGTTCTTGCGATGGGGTGATGTCGTTGTTTCCGGCGTTGGGGTTGGAGAGCTCTTTGACGATGTTGAAGAGTTCCTTGCTGTTGTGTGCGTTGTTGTCCAGCCGGTCCTTGAATGCAGTTTTCTTGGTGTCGCGGATCAGTTGGTGGTGCTTCCGGGTGGCAAGCTTGAGGTGGTCATGTTGTCCGGTGTTGGCTCCCTTCTCCAGGCTTTCTCGAGGGCTCGGCAGTTCTTCTTGGAGCTCTTGAGTTCGTCGGTGAACCATGGGGCCTTCTTGCTGCCGGGTCTGCTGGGCGGGGTCCTCAGTGGGGCGAGTTCGTCCGCGCAGTTGCTGATCCACTTCGTGAGGTTGTCGGCAGCCTGGCTGGGGTTCGCTGAGCTGGCGGGAGGGTGCTGGCTCAGGGAAGCGGCGAGCTGGTCGGCTGTGATCTTGCTCCAGCTTCTGCGGGCGACCTGTTGCTGGTGGTGGTGGATCGTCGTTCTTCTGAAGGTGAAGTGGACGCAGCTGTGGTCCGTCCAGTGGAGTCCTGTGGCGTGGCTGAAGGCGATGTCTTTGCTGGATGAGAAGACGGCGTCGAGTGTGTGTCTGGCGAGGTGGGTGGGGGTGGTCACCAGCTGCTTGAGTCCGAGGTTGGCGAGGTTGTCGAGCAGGGTGGTGGTGTTGCGGTCGTTGTTGTTCTCCAGGTGGAAGTTGAGGTCCCCCAGGAGGATGTAGTCAGCGGAGGGGAGGGCATGCGGGCTGACTAAGTCGGCGATGTCTTCGCTGAATTGTGTGCGTGGTCCCGGGGGTCGGTAGATCAGGGTGCCTCTGAGGGTGGTCTTCGGGCCGGTGTGGATCTGGAAGTGTAGGTGTTTGACGGTAGTCAGGATGTCGTCGGTGTAGGTCGTGATGCGGATGGTGTCCCTGTGGATGATGGCGATGCTTCCTCCTATCTGGTTGGCGGTGCGGTCCCTCCGGGTGATCTTGTAGCCCTCTGGGATGGCGATGTCGGGCGCTGAAGAGGCGTTCATCCAGGTCTCCGTGAGGAAGGCAACGTCAGGAGCTGTGGTGTCGATGAGGTTCCAGAGTTCGATGGCGTGTCTGTGGACTGAGCGGGTGTTGAGCAGGATGCACTTGAGGTGGTTGCTGCTGGTGTTCGTCTTGGCGGGTGCTGGTGCGAGGCAGGTCCGGATGCAGGTGAACTTGCAGGCGGTGCAGCAGAAGGGTCCGTGGGAGCGTCTCGGGGTGGCACGGTAGCATCCCGGGACTCGTCCGTCGTTGAGTGCGATGAGGGTGGCGGCGTCGTACGTCCGGCGGGTGGGCTGGGATCTGCGGGGGCCAGGGGTCCTGGCACTGGGCGCGGTCCAGGCACGGACGGGCGCAGACGGGCTTACCTTTGGCGCACCTTCGGCGCTCAGTCGGCGCTCCCGCTGCGCGCGTCCGCTGCACGGTCGCTGAGGGGGCGTCATAAGAAGGGAGCCGGGAGGGCGGGTCAGCTGGGAGGCGGGGAGCGCGTGGTCCTATCGGCAGGTGGGGGGGCGGAGTCGCGGCAAAAACTGGCGCGAAAATAGAGGCGGGCGGCCCTGTGGCGGCTGGGGCGCCGGGCTGGATCGGCGATCGAGGGGGGCGGCCCTGCGGCGCTGGGCTGGATCGGCGTCAGCAGGCAGGCAACAGGTACGAGACAGGCAGCAGGCGGGGAGCGTGGGGGCAACCAGGCCGAGGGCACAGTGGTCGCTACTGATCCGGGGTCGGGGTCCCCTTAAGAAGGGAGCCGGGAGGGCGGGTCAGCTGGGAGGCGGGGAGCGCGTGGTCCTATCGGCAGGCGGGGGGCGGGGTCGCCGCAAAAACCGGCGCGAAAATCGAGGCGGGCGGCCCTGCGGCGGCTGGGGCGCCGGGCTGGATCGGCGATCGAGGCGGGCGGCCCTGCGGCGGCTGGGCGCCGGGCTGGATCGGCGTCAGCAAGCAGCAGGCAGGCAGCAGGTACGAGGCAGGCAGCAGGCGGGGAGCGTGGGGGCAACCAGGCCGAGGGCACAGTGGTCGCTACTGATCCGGGGTCGGGGTCCCCTTAAGAAGGGAGCCGGGAGGGCGGGTCAGCTGGGAGGCGGGGAGCGCGTGGTCCTATCGGCAGGCGGGGGCGGGGTCGCGGCAAAAACCGGCGCGAAAATAGAGGCGGGCGGCCCTGTGGCGGCTGGGGCGCCGGGCTGGATCGGCGATCGAGGCGGGCGGCCCTGCGGCGGCTGGGGCGCCGGGCTGGATCGGCGTCAGCAGGCAGGCAGCAGGTACGAGGCAGGCAGCAGGCGGGGAGCGTGGGGGCAACCAGGCCGAGGGCACAGTGGTCGCTACTTCTTAGCAAGGGGAGGGAGGTTAGGCTCTATGCTCTTTTCATGATGACATTTCCCTTCATGATTTATGGACTGGCTGCTATGCTGACTGTATTTGTACTATGCATTTTCCTGCTTGTTGTGGCACGTATACTGCATATTAGGGCACATGAGTTAAAATAAATATTTTAAATTATTTTGTGTCTCTGACAGATCTTATTGTGGACAAGAATAAGAGTGTGAGAGAAAGGGTGTGTCTTGTTACCGCGACTCCTGAGAGATTGGGAAGGGTTGTGTTCAGGGGTGTCTAATCATTTGTTTCTCTGTGAGTAAGTAGGAGAGCAAGTGAGACACTATAGCTAGTTGGTGCTGGGCTCATGAGCTAAGGTGGTAGGATGACTCAGTCCCTATGCACTACGGTGCCATAATCCTATGCATAGTTCTATTCTTGGGCAGAATCCCTGCAACAGTTGAGTCATTAGCAGGGCAAGCGGCAGGCTGGATCTGAAGCAAGGCCGGACGACAGCGGGTTGCTGAAGCTCAGGGGCCCGGTGCCACGCTTAGAAAGGCGGTAAAGCTCAGAGTGGGTGAAGTAGGAAGTCAGTGCCTAGGAAGGCCTCATTGTAGAGAGGATACTGCTCGGCATCTGTGCTTGCGAAGACCTCAACTTTCAGACTTATAAACTTTTCTGGAAGCCAAATTTCCTTCATTGTGCAAACCAGCAGCTGAGATTGATCGACTGGTCAATGTCAAAGGCTGCAGATTTGATGTCAAAGAATACAGCTTCAACGCCGACACCAATCTCATTCAGTTCCCCAGGCAGAAAGTAGGTAGCTTTTGCAATTTGGCAGGAGAAGTACACTTTAACACCAGCGAAGGGTTCCAGGACGTCATGAACAGCACTTGAGGGTCACTCCATCAGAGGCCAGGGCAGTTTCAGTTCAAACTGGTCAGCTGAGCTCTTTCAGGAAAATGGTCTTGCAGCTTTTGTGTCCCTGTAGCTTAACAGGACGTCAACTAACTGACCCTTGGAGACCACTTCTTTGTCCGGGTACAAGTGGGAGCAGATTCAGCCTTTAGGGTTCTAACAGGTCTCATCAGCAGGTGCAGTCCTTCTGTCTTCCCCAGATTCAGCAGTGTTATGAAGAAGGTATTCCGGAGTTCCACATTTATACCTCTCATAGTTGGAACAAGCTTCCCTTGGAAATAAAAACGGAAAGGCTCCTTCCCTCCTGAGCTTTTGGAAATCTTTGAAAATTGGATTTTCAGTAATTAATGATCACGAGTTGCTCTCGTTTTCTTGTTACTGCAGCGTCAAGACACCTCTGGTATATGTTTGCATTTTACAAAAATCCAAATCAAATCAAAAGACCAAGACCTACCTGTGGGTGGGGGTGACTCCAGGGCTTTCCTTAACCATTAGGTAAAAAGTTCCCAAGAATAACCCTACACACGTTTGCAGAAGTGCAACAGAGGTGGCAGGCCCAAGTGTGAGCTACATCTGCCTGTGACAGGCCAGGCCCCTTTGAAGGTAACTAAACTCCTGGGTATTGCCCAGGTGGTCATTCTGTGAGCGAACATGACACCTGCCCACACCCAATTCCTTTGTCTCCGCTCTGAGAGCCAATTCACACCAAATCAAGGGGCTATACAGCTACAGGGTTACAGTTGGAAGCATAGGCAAATTGACATCTAGAGGCTTTAGGCAAGCTACAGTTACATTTTTAAAAGTACCTTTTGAGAAATAGTTGTTATAACTCTGACTTTACCACTGAATTGGTTTTGTAATAAATATTTCACAAAGTCTAACAATTAATTTCTTATCAGGCTCCTATGGGGAGATAACTTTATTAACTATAATTAAATTATTATAATGCTTTACTATGGAAGACTAACCTTTACTACAGTAAAAATAGCTTTTAGGACATTGTCTCTGTAAGGACCGTAAGGTGTAACGCTAAACCTTTAAATACCAAGCACCCTGCGCCTTATAGGCACTTAAGACCTACCTAGGGGTGACTTATTAATATTTAAAATGAAGATTCAGAAATGTGAAATTGGGTTATTTTGACAGATAGAATTTGCAGTTTAAACCTGCACACCAAGCTACTGCTGGCAGGCATGCAGTTATATTTTGCATTGTGACTTCGGTGGTGGCAGAGTATGTGCTGCAGTCAACTAGTGACACTTAACTTACAAGTTAGGTACACTTTGTACCATATGCAAGGTCTTCTAGGTAAGTTAAATATGCCAATTAGGAGCATAGACAATTTTGACGTGTTTGAGGGGTTGGAACACAAACACTAGGGCCTGGTAAGCAAACTCCCAATGCGCAGAGCAAAAACAGCATCAGTCTAAAAAAACAAAGTAACTGATCTGCATTTCAAAAAAAACTTCCAGCAACTAATTTGTGTGCAGCCGTCTGTATCCCCATCCCCTCACGGCTAATATCAATGTGGTAGGGGAGTTATTTCAATATGGTCCCCGGTTATGCAGCCCTCAGGATGTGTGACTCTACGTCCTTCCATCCACGCTGAAGTACCGCTTATGTAGAAATTTTAAAAAATTTGTTAAAACATGTTATCTTCCAAATCGATAAACAGAGCGTCTCAATGGAGAAATCACCCGTATTTTGTTGTCTAGTACTAGGACACCTTCTATTATATGTAACTAGTGTCTACTTCTAATAAATGCAGATCGTGAGTAGTAACTTCAGTCAGGTGATTACTTTTTAAGAGTATGCCTCCGGACCCGCTGCGACCTCGGTACTTCAAAGATATCTTCTCGGCTCTATTGTCCCTCACCTTAAGAGTGGATAACGGCCTCCCTGCTCCTCACATGGACCGCGTCGCATGTTTCGTCTTCAAAGTATAGAAAAGAACGAATAACATTACCACGGAACCCTCGTGTTATATAGTAGCTGTGTCCTCATTGGGCCGTTTTTCGGGTCCCGTGATTGGTTATATAGCCACCAATGAGAAACCCATTGCCCCGGTTACCTAGACGCAACTTTTAGGTTGTTTAATCTAAGCAGAAAGTGAGATACACTTAAAATGGGGCAAATCTCACTAAATAATAACAATAAACTGGGAACATGAATCAACTCTAAATTTATTTAAAAAAATGTATTAGTCCATTACATTAATCCTAGTTAAAATGATAATAAACAAGGACTAACTACAGATACTACCACCTGTTTATAATACACAGCGAGTTAAAATTATACCGATTATTTTTACAGAGAGTGTTTGAATTGCCATAAAGACGGGAGGTCAACCCCCAAGTCCTTATGTGCCAATAAAACGCAGCAAAAGAAGGTCTACGTTTCCTATGATTTGCTTACCCTATGAATGGTGAGTCTTGTGCCTGATTTAACATGCACATTGAACAAAAAATAGAAAAGACATCTAGTAACCCCGACCATCATCTTACTTGCAGAAATACAATTAAGAAGTATTTCCTCTAAATAGGTGGCTCCCCCGGGCAGTGTTTATTGCTGCAATTATTCTTGTTCAAGGTAACAGTGGGGTTTTTTGCCAGCTATGCAGGAAAGCTCTAAGAAATGGTGCAGATAACATATTAATTATTTTTTCTGCTTTACAGTCAGTTGCCAGTATACTTACAACTAGCACTGATTGCCTACAGTCCTATATATCCAAAAGGATCCGGAGGCAGCACCAACTCCAGTTTACTACTGAGTCCAAGTTAAATTATTTTATCCTCGAGGTATGTGATATTTTGGGGTCATTATGATACAAGATAATGTATAGATAGATATTTAAAGATTAGAAAGAGGGAGAGGTAATAGATTGCAACAATACAAATGTTTAATTATACTAATGGTTACAAGACATTAGGTACACTCAAAGAGAAAGAGGGGATATGAACGTAAGAGTTATATATGTATAAGGGAAAGTTTTAATCATGTGTAAAAAAGAAACACTGTGAAAATCGCTGTTTGGTAATTCTGTGTTTTTTAATTTAGAATCTATCCTGAAGAAGGTGTTTGTATATGAAAAAAAGCCGAAACGCTGCGTCAACATTTCTTTGATTCTTGTTTTATGTATTTTGTTTTATATTTTAAAAACTTTGTATTGACTGTCAAAAGTATTGAGATGTGTATTCATCTATGTTTTAATGTATTTGGAAACTAAACTGTATGAAATAAAAATAAAAATTTGGGATACGTTTTTTACCAAAAACTCTTGAGAACAGCCTCTTTAATCTACTTTGTAAATTTGTATATAAGTTGTGTTAGAAACTGTGGGACTTCAATAACATTGGGGTACCAGCTAGACCAGAACCTCTTACCTCTTACCTTTCTCGCACCTGGTCAATTTCATTCAGGTTGCCCCTTGTTTTGATATGTTCACGACACTTCCTACTTAGAAGGATTGTGAGTTGAACTTTGGTACTTGTAGTGTGGGACACCACTTATTTTTCTTCTCTTCCCCCTGGTCCCAAACAAACCCAGATAGGGGGCCTCCTAATTTTTCAGACATTTCTTTCAAAACAGTCTTCTGAAGGATTATATAATTTTGTTTCTTTTTTTGATTTAAGAAAGTTAGGGGGATGTTCATTTTTTCAAGTATCGTACAACCCGTTTTCTTGCTACCAAGTTACAATGTACCATAAAATCTTGGCATCATCTTGTGTTCTTGTTTTCTATGTACTTGTTAAATCCTTGATCTTTGCTAAGAAGACTATCTTTCTATTAGGGCTAAAAAATTCTATATACCCTGTGGCTATTTTAAAGTTCATAGAGACCTTCAGCCAGAACCTACACAGCCTATGATAGTCAAAAATTATATGGTTCAGGGTGCCTTCCGAAATAAAAAATAAATAGAGGACATCTATTATTAGACTATAAAGCAAAGGCTATTTTCTCAGGTGGTCAATACAAGCGTTACACACAGAAATTCTATCTTAGTTTAAAATTTTATCTGATTACAATATCCTGCATTAGATTAAACATCTTCACTTTTCTGTGATTATTTCTGCCCAGCTTCCTTCACCCTTTTCTTATCCATCTCATATAAACTGAGATGCAGGTTGATAAGATTACTCTGTATAGTGAATATACAGACTCTTATTTTTTAACAAAACATGTTCCTATAAACATGTTTTTAGTTTATCATCCGTACTGCACATTTTCACCCCACCAACTGCTGAGTAGACAATATTTAAAAAAACAACAAAAAAAACAATCTTTAGAGGACAGATTGCACTCTGATTTCAGCTCCTGCAATGCCATAAAATCTTCCCACAGAAGTAGTCCCAAAATCAAAATACCGCTATCTCTCCCCAGCTGCAATGCTACTTTTGTAATTTCTTCTGGAATTTAGGGTGTATTCTATATTGATGTATATTTACGCCGCTAGGGAATCTTATCATATTTGGTAAAAGTTAGCCATATTTAGTAAATAGCTATCATCAATTTAAACTTATTTGAAAAGGAAAAAAGCTTCATATTACAAAATTGAAAAAAAATATAATTCCAATGTGTTTCCATCATTAACTGTAACTACCAAATATGGAATCCATACTTGACATTAACAATCTTTGCAAATATCTTCCTACTGCTGCACAGTAATAATCCACATCTGAAGGTACCTAGCCTCCCTCTGCCACTGACCACTGTGGTTTTGATCTGCTAATTGTAGCAGTTTTGCCAACTCCAATAAATCTTATTCTCACTACTTTAATCAGTTCACTTCAATACTCTTTATTTCAACAAAATACCATAAAAGAGACAAACAATTGCAATAATATAAAGAGACATAATACCGTACTCTTTACAAGGAAGAAAAGGCTTTAAATTATAAAAGGAAGCTAAACTAAGATAAAACATTGAGAAAGTTAAAGACAAAATACACACACAGTTTCCTAGGTGTACTAAGTCATATCAAAAGTTAATACACCCAGCATTACTACTACACATTTCTTCCTAGCAAACCTACAGACAGAAAACATCAAGGGTGCTGTTAAATCTCTCTGCTTTATTTGACATGCCTTCAGAGGTCTAGTAACTCCTATACGTCTACATAAGGGAATTATCTACCGTGCCCTAGTCCTACTGTAGGTTGGGCAAAAAAACAACATATGAGCTGCAGTTTCCCTTTCATGTCCACAGGTTGGGCATCCCATTGCAGCTGTCGCACAAGTTACTACTTGTGTAACGATATATCTGTAAGAGACATTAGTTAGTGATAGATTCCTTACCTTAGAATATCCCCAGGCGTCAGACTGGATCCGGAAAATTTTGCGTAGCAATATCCCTAACGGTAGGCGTCGTCCGCAGCTCCGCGTCCGTCGTCGTTAGCGCCAGAATGACGTCGTCGGAGTACATAGACGCCGCTCATGTGCGCTGACGTCAGTTCTGATACACAGCTTTTCCGCGCCAGATACGCAGAGCCATGATAGAACCAACACTGGTGCCATGAAACTAGGGCCCTGAAAGGGGATGACCTTAACCCTAGATATCGGTTCGCAGAACGGGGAGGATGGGTGGGTCGGTAAGGAATCTATCACTAACTAATGTCTCTTACAGATATATCGTTACACAAGTAGTAACTTGTGCATCTGAAAGAGACACGTTAGTGATAGATTCCTTACCTTAGAATAGATACCCAAGCAATACCAACCCCGGTGGTGGGTCTGCGAACCAATAATCACACCAGAAAGTCCTGGAGGACGGAACGGCCAAAGAAGCCATCCCTCCAGACTTGGCTGTCCAGGCAATAGTGTCTTGCAAACGTGTGCAGCGAGGCCCATGTAGCCGCCTGGCAAATGTCCTGAAAGGGCACTCCTCGGCCCAAGGCAGTTGTAGTCGCTGTGACCCGAGTGGAATGAGCCCTCAGCCCAGCAGGGGGTTCTTTCTTAGCCAAGGAGTAACACGCCTGGATACACAAGATGATCCACCGCAAGATGGTCCGCTTGTGCACCGCTTTCCCTTTCTTAGCGCCCGTGTAACCAACAAAGAGTTGGTCATCCACCCGGAACTGGCGTGTGCGATCCAGATAGTACGAGAGCGCACGTTTTGGGTCCAGACGGTGGAGCCTCTCTTCCTCTCTCGAGGGATGCGGAGGCGGAAAGAAGGTGGGCAAGGTAATGGACTGCCCTATGTGGAAGGCCGTGACTACCTTGGGCAGAAAAGAAGGCCTTGTCCGCAACACAACCTTGTCCGGATGGACTGAAAGGAAAGGAGGTTTACAGGATAGAGCCTGGAGCTCACTCACTCTCCTGGCAGAGGTGATGGCTACCAGGAAGGCAGTCTTCAAAGTAAGAAGGCGGAGAGGACAGTTGTGAAGTGGCTCAAAGGGAGCGCACATCAGGAAAGTAAGAACCAAGTTCAAGTCCCACTGAGGCATCACAAAGGGCACAGGAGGGAACGTATGCGTGATGCCTTTCAAGAATCGGTTAAAAATAGTGGACTTGAACAAAGAAGGTTGATCAGGCAGCCTCAAAAAGGCTGAAAGAGCAGAAAGGTAGCCCTTGATAGGGCCCAGAGCAGAGCCCTACTGGGCAAGAGAACGAAGAAAGAGAAGAACCTCAGAAAGAGGGGTAGAGAGAGGATCCACAGCCTTTGCTGTGCACCATGCCACAAATCTGTTCCACCTACAGGCGTATACCGACTTTGTGGAGGGATGCCTGGCAGTCAGTATGATGTTACAGACTTCAGGAGGCAAGTCAAATGGCCTCAACTGTCGCCGCTCAATCTCCAAGCATGGAGGTGGGGACTGGACAGGTTCGGGTGGAGGACCGTCCCCTGCTGCTGCGACAGAAGGTCCTCCTGAAGAGGCAGACGAACCGGGGGATCGACTGACATACTGAGTAGCTCGGGATACCAGTACCTTCGTGCCCAGTCCGGAGCCACAAGGATGACTTGTGCCAGGTCGCACCTGATCTTCTTCAGAACTCTGGGCAGAAGTGGTATAGGCGGAAAGGCATACAACAGAACGCAACTCCACTCGCGACGAAAAGCGTCTCCGAGCGAGTGCCGCCTTGGAAATTCCAATGCTCAGAACTGATGACATTGCGCGTTTTCTTCGGTGGCGAATAGATCTAACCAAGGCTCTCCCCACTGCAGAAAGAGACCTTGCGCCACGTCCGAGTTCAGACGCCATTCGTGATCCATCATGCACCGGCGGCTGAGTTTGTCCGCCCTGGCGTTCAGAGAACCTGCCAGGTGTTGAACCACCAGGGTATCGCCCTGATGTACCAGCCATTGCCAGAGGCCCAGAGCGTCCTGGCAGAGGGTCCACGACCCCACCCCGCCCCGTTTGTTGCAGTACCACATGGCGGTGGTGTTGTCCGTGAACACCTGCACTACACTCCCTCGGACAGAGGGGAGGAATGCCTTCAGTGCTAGACGAATCAGCTGCAGCTCCAAAAGGTTGATATAGAGCCGGGACTCCGCCGGAGACCAGAGGCTTCTGATCTCCGCCTCTCCCATGTGGCCTCCCCAGCCCTGGAGGGACGCGTCCGTCACAACTACGTGCTCCGGTTGGGGAAGGGAGAGGGATCTGCCGCTGACTCAATCGCGGTCCGTGAGCCACCACTGCAGCTGTCTCGCAGTGCCCTCCGAGATCAGGACATGGTCGGACAAGTTGCCCTGATGCTGGGCCCACTGAAACTTCAGGTCCCACTGCAGAGCCTGCATCCGCCACCGGGGGTGATGCACCAGAAGGATGCAGGAGGCCATCAGCCCCAGAAGCTGCAGCGTCAACCTGACCGAAACTCGGGATAAAGGCTGAAAGATTGGAATCAGATCCTGTATATCCCGAACCCGCTGTTCGGGTGGGTAAACCCAAAACTGTGCAGAGTCGAGAACCGCCCTGATGAAAAGGAGCTTCTGAGAGGGGCACAGGTGTGACTTCGGCACATTGATGGAGAACCCCAGCTGGTGCAAGAGGTCTGCCGTCGTCTGGAGGTGGCTGACGACTGTCTGGGGCGAGCCCACCTTCAACAACCAGTCGTCGAGGTATGGGAAGACTGAAACCCTTAACTTGCGCAGATGAGCTGCGACCACCGCCATCACCTTCGTGAACACCCGTGGGGCGCTGGAGGGTTTTGAGGCGGATGCTGCGGGGGAGGGTGTGGACTGGCCTCGCCGTTGTCCCAGACCGCCTCCACGGCGATTTCCACGGCCGCCCCGCTCAGGATGTTAGCCTGTGGCGTGTGGCTGGCAGCACGTTTGGGGGCGCCCCTTCCTTGGCCACAAAAGGAGCGAAAGGCACCCGTTTGCTGGTGCGGGGCCGAGAGGCCCAAGGAATTGGCCGTAGCCCTGGAGTCCTTAAAGCGCTCAATCGCATGGTCTGCCCTGTCGCCAAAAAGGCGACGACCATCAAACGGCATGTCCATCAACGTGTTTTGGAAATCAGCCGAAAAGTTGGCGGACCTCAACCAGGCGTGGCGTCTAATCGCCACCGTCGTTGCCATCGCTCTACCTAGTGAGTCGGTAGTATCCAGCCCACACCGGATAGAATATCTGGCTGTGTCCCGGCCCTCCACAAGGGCTTGGCCGAGTTTGGCCTGTACCTCCAACGGACACTCTGGCAGCAATTCCGTGACCGTATCCCACAGAGAGTGTGTAGGAGAGTAGGGTCTGCAATCCTATGATCACCCAGATTTTTTGCTTTTGTTTCACTGGTTTACGACTTTCTCTGGCTGTGGGCCTGCTAATCAGACCCACAGCCTGGCTGTTCTCTTTCTAAATTACGACATGTACCCTAGGTGCATTTACCAATTGGTACTGGGCCACCTTATCAGACCCTGTAACTCAGGGCATAGGTGTACCCAGGGCCGCCAGGAGCTGCAGCATGTATTATGCCACCCCTGGCTGGGCGCCTAAATTTGACACAACTGGCTGCATGACAGCTGGGGCGAAGTCGTGTAATCACACTTTGCTTTAGATATAGTAGCCCTATATCTAACCATACAATGGACACTCGAGTTCCTATCAGTCACTCCTATGGCAGGCCTTGACAATCCTGAAGGCAGAGTGCATGGGCTCGTGTGAACTAGGCCCTGGCCCGAGCCGAGCCCGGTTGCAGCTTGCGGAACCAAGACCCAATGGCTGTTCCATGATAACGCGTACCCCATCGGTAACTTCGGTGTCGCGTTATCAAGGCATGTCGAGTAAGGTGTCATACGAATCGGGATGCTGCCCTCTCACCAACCCTGGCGACGAGGTTAGCATTCCGCCCTTCTAGAGGGACACGACATGTACGTAACTGTGAACCCCGGTTAAAGTTAACTAAAGCCTCAGCTCCACAAAATGGATGCTGCCACCACAGACACGAGTCTGACCTCCTGCTGCTGGGAGTCCTTCCAGTGAGGGGCGCTTGGACAAAGGGTTTCCTGTCGAGGGCGGTTTTCGCACCGTCCCAGACAGGGTTTGTGTATTCTGGGTAGGTAGGGCTTTTGCGAGAAGGTGACTGCGGAGTGGCACCCCGGTGCTCACTACGCATCTGCCGGTCAGAACCAGTTCCAGGGGCGCCAGCCCTGGCCTGGGGAAAGTCCGGCAGGGGAGAGGGGTGTAACTACCCCCCTTCCTGGTCCCACCCTTAGGGCAGGACCTAGTCATGTACCCACCCCTTTCTTTAGGATAAAGGCCGGAGCGGGGACCCTTCCAAATTAGATCATCTTTGAATCAAGAACTACTTTCTACGAAAGGACACTCAAGACTCTTCTCAAGATTTCTCCCTTGTGACTAAGGAGTAGTCACCCTGCATCAGCGGGCACCATCTAAGAACTCTGCGGTTTGCTGCAAGTCCTTCCTCAAGGATCCGACGGCCCAGCTCGACGAGAACCGGCTTCCCTGGCACCTCTGACCTCTACCCACGTCATCAGCTCAGCTGTGATCTGTGGGTGCGACGAGACCTCGAGGGACCGGCCATCATCAGAACCTGCACGCTCTTAAACCAGCACGACCATCGAAGCGATTCCCTGGTGAGTGCTCTGGGGTCCGAGAAGCCCCGACCCTGAGCCGCTCCAGCGCCGAAGTGCAGTCTCCCAGCATCTCCACGATCTGCGTGGGGCCCTTCTGCTCGCTGCTCAGCACGTTGTCTGGTCACTAGCCGCTGGCTTGTGCCCTTCTGTGACGACATCCGACAATCAACACTGCTGGTCTGGTTGCTCCAGACTGGCCCTTGCTTCCATCTCTGCGAGAAGCACCCCGGACCCTCCTGGTCCACTCAAGACGCCATCTTAGGCCCACCACGTGGCCCTGAGATCTGCCAAGGCTTGTTGCCCCATCCTGGGCCCAGCGACGCCGACAGCATCATCCTTCGTGGGACAGCTCGCACCTCCGCCGTGGTCGCCGACAACGCCTCCTGGTCCGTGAGACTGCAGAGCCTAGCGTCGCCCACTCACCTGGTCGAGGTGACGGCCAACCAGTGCCATCCTGGTACCCTCTGACTACTGGCTAGTAGTACGAACTTGGTCCCCTCTGCTTTCAGGTATCAACAATCTCTGATCCAGGCTTGGATCTCTACGAACTATTCATCACTGGTCGCCGGCCAGCAACTCCTTTTCTTCCGGCTCCTGGCTCGTCAGCGAAGACCCCGACGCCTGTAAGACTTGTGCAGCCGCAGCCCTCGTGGCTAGGTAACTCGGCATTTCGGTGCCTGCATAGCCTCTTTACTCTAGGGTCCCGAGTCCCTCGCTTCCGACTTGCCTTATCGGGTCCGCCCGAGACCTTAAACTTTCCGTGTCCTCGGACACTTGTTTTAATTGTGCACTTGAAGTATTTTCCTAAGAGATTTGGTTTGTGCTTAGTACCCTGTCCTCATAAAGAGTCCAGGGCTGTTGTGAATCTTAATAAATATCCTGTTTATTTTCATAACACTTGTGTGGTGTCCTTTCACTGGGTGTTCAAGGGGTACATGTGTGGTAAACAGCTGGCTTAACGCGCCCTCTCGAGTCTTTAGCCTTAGACTGCTCGTATCCACGCTACTAGGATAGCTGGTCTATAGGTTGACTTACAACCAAACACCATAAGGGACGTTGGAACGATACATAGCGGTCGCTAGAATAGCGAACGTTGCATATCGGGCCAACTTCTCACATTGGTGAGCAGCGGTTGGGATTTGAGCTTGCTGTTGTTTTACCACACGTATCCTAAGAATATCTTGTTGAAAGATCACATAAGTACTGTTAGTACATATAACTAAAGCTTAGAATACTCTGAGTTCTACTGAACCAGCTGTTGCAGCTCCTCAAGGCTTAGCACACCTTGGCTGCAACTCTTAGCAAGGGAACAGTAGGTAAACACATAGTGTAGGTAGGTGCATCACTTACACCACACTAGAAACAGTATGTCGGACAAAGGAGGAAACTCTGAGTCTCCCCTTGTGTCAGTTGACCCTCCACAGGTCATCCCTTCAAGATATACTGTGCTGAGCTTCAAGGAGTTAAGAAAAGTGTGTCACTCCAGGAAGATCAAGCAGGGGTCTAACCCCACCACGTCCTTTCTGATTGGTCTCTTGGAGACTTATGATGCCAGAAAAGCTGAGACCCGTCTTAGCTCTTCTAATCCAGAAGGAGACATGCCTCCCCTCGAGGGAACCAGAGACGATCCTGACCTCATCCACCTCGCAACTGAGAACGAAGATGTGGAGGATGATGAGGATGAGGATCCCTCTGGGGATGAGGCAGATAAGGGACAGGTAGAAGTCGTCAGACTAAGCAGGTCCAACTTAAGCAAACACGATAGCGGTACTGGGGGACCCCTGGGGCCACTATCAGGTCAGCTTAACATTGGGAATGGACGAGCCCGATCTCTGTCAAGAGACTCTGGCAGATCCCTTCAAACCAATGGCTCTCGCAACTCTTCTCAGAGAGGGATGACGTCCCCTCAGCGGAGAGTGTACGAAGCTAAGGAAAGGGCAGCTAATCTGAGGATCGAAAGGGAAGAACTTGCCCTGGCCAAAGAAAGGCTTGCCTTTGCGAGAGAGCAACAGTTAAGTGGGGTAGTCCCCACTGGTGGCAGCAATGTACCTAGCAATAGGGAAAAGAGTTTCGATACGAAACACCTTGGTAAGATAGTGCCCCCCTTTAAACAAGGGGACGACATCCACAAATGGATTACTGCTTTGGAGAGGGCCTGCACTGTGCAAGGTGTTCCCCAGAGTCAGTGGGCAGCTATCTTGTGGCTCTCCTTTGAAGGTAAAGGAAGAGACAAGCTCCTCACCACAAGGGTGGAGGATGCGAACGATTACCAAGTCTTGAAAAATACACTCGTTGAAGGGTTCGGCCTAACCACTGAGCAGTACAGGGTGCTGTTCAGGGATACCCAGAAAACGCAGTCTCAAGATTGGTCTGACTTTGTCGATTGTGCCACTAAGGCTTTTGAGGGCTGGTTGCTGGGCAGCAAGGTTACTGATTACAAAGGATTGTATAATTTGATGATGAGAGAACAAATTTTAAACAATTGTCAGAACCAGTTGTTGCATCAGCATCTTGTCGACTCGGATCTGACCTCTCCCCAAGAATTGGGAAAGAAGGCAGACAGATGGGTTCGCACGAGAGTTAAACAGAACCAGGGCCAGAATCAAGGTGGTCAGAAGAAAGCAGACCAGAAGGGTAAAGATTCTAAGGGGGAACAAAATGACCAGAAGTCTTCGACAGGTCCCCAACAACCCAAAGAGGGAGGGGGTCAGGCTCCCCAAAAGAAGAAAGAAGGCCAATCCAAAAGATGGTGCCAGTACTGTAAAAGTAAATCTCACTGGTTTAGTGAGTGCACCAAGAAAGGAGGAGGGCAGACTCCTGCCACTGCAGCCCCTAAGGCACCTGTGCCCCCTAGTACAGTCAGCAGTGGTAGTGCGCCTCCCAAGGGTTTAGTAGGGTTAACCCTGGGTTCTGAGGGGCGTGACAACTTAGTTGGCACACTCACTCAGGCTGTCCTTGTCAGTACAGGGGACGCGGACGTGTCCCCTGACATAAGTCCCAATACCTTGGGCAAATACAGACAGACGCCTTTCATAAATGGAAAGATGGCTCAGGCCTATAGGGACACTTGTGCCAGCGTCACCATGGTGACGCCTAACTTTGTGGACCCTGGACAGATCATGCCAGGTACAGAATTCCTGGTGACCAATGCAAGCAATGTCACTACCAATCACAGTATGGCAATTGTAGCTTTCTCCTGGGGAGGGGTAACTGGCCAAAAGAAGGTTGTAGTTAGTCCAGACCTCCCAGTGGATTGTTTGTTGGGCAATGATTTGGAGTCATCACAATGGTCAGAAGTGGAGCACCGGACTCACATGGAAATGTTAGGTTTGCCAGCACATGTGTTTGCTGTGACCAGGTCACAGGTCAGGAAATGCCCCACTGAACAGGTGCTGGATCCTGGAACAACGGACCAGACACCTCCCAAGAAAAAGAGCGGTAGGGTTAAGGCTGCGCCTTCCCCCTTGCCCCAGGTCGTGGATCAAGTCTCAGAGGAGGCTGACCTACAGGAATTGAGGGAAACTGAGCTGAGAGAGTTCGAACTTGATCAAGTTGAATTCTTGGGTTCAGGGGGACCCTCAAGGGAAGACCTGGGGAAGGATCAGTTAGACTGCCCTTCTCTTGAACCCCTCAGACAGCAGGCTGCTGCTGAGGCTGCTGGGAACGCCACAGGTACCCACAAGGTATACTGGGAAGATGGACTCCTGTACACTGAGTCAAGAGACCCCAAGCCTGGCATGACCAGGAGGCTGGTTGTACCCTTGTCTCAGCGTGGTTTCCTACTTACCTTGGCCCACGAGATTCCCTTAGCAGGTCACTTAGGCCAGACGAAAACGTGGGACAGGCTTGTCTCACACTTTCACTGGCCTCATATGAACGAAGATACCAAGGAGTTTTGCCGCTCCTGTGTCACTTGCCAAGCCAGTGGCAAGTCAGGTGGCACGACAAAGGCCCCCCTTATACCAATGCCTGTGGTGGGGGTGCCCTTTGAACGGGTGGGGATCGACATCGTCGGTCCCATGGAACCACCGACAGCATCAGGGCACAAGTTTATACTGGTGGTAGTGGATCATGCCACCAGGTATCCTGAAGCTATTCCCCTTAGGACCACTACAGCACCTGTTGTGGCAAGAGCCCTAGTTGGAGTATTCTCCAGAGTGGGCTTCCCTAAGGAGGTCGTCTCCGACAGAGGTGCAAACTTTATGTCGAGCTACTTAACTGCTATGTGGAAGGAATGTGGTGTCAACTACAAGTTCACTACCCCCTATCATCCACAATGCAATGGGCTTGTTGAGAGATTCAACAGGACCCTTAAAGGGATGATTCATGGACTACCTGAAAAGCTTCGGCGTAGATGGGACGTCCTGATCCCCTGCCTCTTGTTCGCCTACAGAGAAGTCCCACAGAAGGGGGTTGGCTACAGCCCTTTTGAACTTTTGTACGGGCATCCTGTAAGAGGACCCCTGTGTTTGGTGAAGGAAGGATGGGAGAGATCTCTCAAAAAGCCTGCAGCCAACATAGTGGACTATGTGCTTGGCCTCCGCTCGCGGATGGCTGAATACATGGAGAAGGCATCTGAAAACCTTAAGGCCAGCCAAGAACTCCAGAAAGCTTGGCATGACCAAAAGGCTGTCTTGACTGTTTACCAGCACGGACAGAAGGTGTGGGCGCTGGAGCCAGTGGCCCCAGCAGCACTCAAGGACAAATGGTCCGGGCCCTACACCATCCTGGAGAAAAAGGGAGAGGTCACCTACCTGGTCGACCTGGGAACTCCCCGGAGCCCCCACAGGGTGCTTCATGTCAACAGGCTCAAGGCATATGTCGACAGGAAGGACATGAGTTTGCTCATGTCCCTAGATGAGGGACAGGAGGAGGAGAGTGACCCTCTCCCCGACCTGCTCACTCAGAATCCTGACGATGGATCGGTAGATGGTGTTGTCTTTTGTGGCAGCCTCTCCGAACATCAACAGAGAGACTGTAAACAGGTTCTTCAGTCTTTCAGACATATGTTTTCTCTAACACCCAGCCAGACCGATTGGTGTACCCATGAGGTTGACACTGGTGACAGCTTGCCCGTTAAGAGTAAAATCTACCGGCAGCCTGATCACGTTAGAGACTGCATCAAGAGTGAAGTGCAGAAAATGTTGGAGCTGGGAGTCATTGAACCCTCGGACAGCCCTTGGGCTAGTCCCGTGGTTCTAGTGCCGAAACCTCACACCCAGGGTGGTAACAGAGAGATGAGGTTTTGCGTAGACTACAGGGGTCTCAATGCAGTCACTAAGACTGACGCCCACCCAATACCAAGGGCAGACAAGCTTATCGATAGATTGGCTGCGGCCAACTACTTAAGTATGTTTGACCTGACAGCTGGGTATTGGCAAATCAGGTTAGCTGAGGACGCCAAGCCTAAAACCGCATTTTCAACCCCTGGTGGGCATTATCAGTTCGTGGTGATGCCCTTTGGTCTGAAAAATGCACCTGCCACCTTCCAAAGGTTGGTGAATCAAGTCCTTACTGGGCTGGATGACTTCTGTGCAGCATATCTAGATGATATTGCTGTCTTTAGCTCCACCTGGGAGGATCACCTGGTCCACCTGAGGAAAGTGTTAGAGGCTCTGCAAGCAGCAGGCCTCACTATCAAGGCCACCAAGTGCCAGATAGGGCAGACACAGGTTGTATACCTGGGCCACCTTGTAGGTGGAGGCCAGGTTCAGCCACTGGAGAGCAAGATACAGTCAATCAGGGACTGGGCTCCTCCAACCACCCAGACTCAGGTTCGAGCTTTCTTGGGCCTGACTGGATACTACCGGAAGTTTGTCAGGAACTATGGTTCCATCGTGACACCATTAAACGAACTGACAAGCAAGAAAATGCCAAAAAAGGTTCAGTGGACAGCGAGCTGTCAAAAAGCATTCGATGACCTAAAGCAGGCCATGTGCACGGCGCCTATCCTCAAGAGTCCGGACTACTCCAAACCATTCATTGTCCAAACAGATGCTTCTGAGTTGGGTGTGGGAGCTGTTCTTTCTCAACTGAATTTTGATGGTCAAGACCAGCCCATTGCTTTTATAAGCAGAAGGCTGACCCCTAGAGAGAAGAATTGGTCAGCTATTGAGAGGGAGGCCTTTGCTGTGGTTTGGGCCCTGAAGAAGCTGAGGCCATACTTGTTTGGCACTCACTTCAAGATTCAGACCGACCATAAGCCCCTCTTGTGGCTAAATCAGATGAAGGGTGAAAACCCCAAACTGCTAAGGTGGTCCATTTCCCTACAGGGGATGGACTTTACAGTGGAACATAGACCTGGTACTGATCATGGCAATGCCGATGGGCTCTCCAGATATTTCCACTTAGAGCAAGAAGACTCACCTGGTCAAGGTTAGCTTATTGTTCCGACGTTTGGGGGGGGGTCATGTAGGAGAGTAGGGTCTGCAATCCTATGATCACCCAGATTTTTTGCTTTTGTTTCACTGGTTTACGACTTTCTCTGGCTGTGGGCCTGCTAATCAGACCCACAGCCTGGCTGTTCTCTTTCTAAATTACGACATGTACCCTAGGTGCATTTACCAATTGGTACTGGGCCACCTTATCAGACCCTGTAACTCAGGGCATAGGTGTACCCAGGGCCGCCAGGAGCTGCAGCATGTATTATGCCACCCCTGGCTGGCCGCCTAAATTTGACACAACTGGCTGCATGACAGCTGGGGCGAAGTCGTGTAATCACACTTTGCTTTAGATATAGTAGCCCTATATCTAACCATACAATGGACACTCGAGTTCCTATCAGTCACTCCTATGGCAGGCCTTGACAATCCTGAAGGCAGAGTGCATGGGCTCGTGTGAACTAGGCCCTGGCCCGAGCCGAGCCCGGTTGCAGCTTGCGGAACCAAGACCCAATGGCTGTTCCATGATAACGCGTACCCCATCGGTAACTTCGGTGTCGCGTTATCAAGGCATGTCGAGTAAGGTGTCATACGAATCGGGATGCTGCCCTCTCACCAACCCTGGCGACGAGGTTAGCATTCCGCCCTTCTAGAGGGACACGACATGTACGTAACTGTGAACCCCGGTTAAAGTTAACTAAAGCCTCAGCTCCACAAAATGGATGCTGCCACCACAGACACGAGTCTGACCTCCTGCTGCTGGGAGTCCTTCCAGTGAGGGGCGCTTGGACAAAGGGTTTCCTGTCGAGGGCGGTGTTCGCACCGTCCCAGACAGGGTTTGTGTATTCTGGGTAGGTAGGGCTTTTGCGAGAAGGTGACTGCGGAGTGGCACCCCGGTGCTCACTACGCATCTGCCGGTCAGAACCAGTTCCAGGGGCGCCAGCCCTGGCCTGGGGAAAGTCCGGCAGGGGAGAGGGGTGTAACTACCCCCCTTCCTGGTCCCACCCTTAGGGCAGGACCTAGTCATGTACCCACCCCTTTCTTTAGGATAAAGGCCGGAGCGGGGACCCTTCCAAATTAGATCATCTTTGAATCAAGAACTACTTTCTACGAAAGGACACTCAAGACTCTTCTCAAGATTTCTCCCTTGTGACTAAGGAGTAGTCACCCTGCATCAGCGGGCACCATCTAAGAACTCTGCGGTTTGCTGCAAGTCCTTCCTCAAGGATCCGACGGCCCAGCTCGACGAGAACCGGCTTCCCTGGCACCTCTGACCTCTACCCACGTCATCAGCTCAGCTGTGATCTGTGGGTGCGACGAGACCTCGAGGGACCGGCCATCATCAGAACCTGCACGCTCTTAAACCAGCACGACCATCGAAGCGATTCCCTGGTGAGTGCTCTGGGGTCCGAGAAGCCCCGACCCTGAGCCGCTCCAGCGCCGAAGTGCAGTCTCCCAGCATCTCCACGATCTGCGTGGGGCCCTTCTGCTCGCTGCTCAGCACGTTGTCTGGTCACTAGCCGCTGGCTTGTGCCCTTCTGTGACGACATCCGACAATCAACACTGCTGGTCTGGTTGCTCCAGACTGGCCCTTGCTTCCATCTCTGCGAGAAGCACCCCGGACCCTCCTGGTCCACTCAAGACGCCATCTTAGGCCCACCATGTGGCCCTGAGATCTGCCAAGGCTTGTTGCCCCATCCTGGGCCCAGCGACGCCGACAGCATCATCCTTCGTGGGACAGCTCGCACCTCCGCCGTGGTCGCCGACAACGCCTCCTAGTCCGTGAGACTGCAGAGCCTAGCGTCGCCCACTCACCTGGTCGAGGTGACGGCCAACCAGTGCCATCCTGGTACCCTCTGACTACTGGCTAGTAGTACGAACTTGGTCCCCTCTGCTTTCAGGTATCAACAATCTCTGATCCAGGCTTGGATCTCTACGAACTATTCATCACTGGTCGCCGGCCAGCAACTCCTTTTCTTCCGGCTCCTGGCTCGTCAGCGAAGACCCCGACGCCTGTAAGACTTGTGCAGCCGCAGCCCTCGTGGCTAGGTAACTCGGCATTTCGGTGCCTGCATAGCCTCTTCACTCTAGGGTCCCGAGTCCCTCGCTTCCGACTTGCCTTATCGGGTCCGCCCGAGACCTTAAACTTTCTGTGTCCTCGGACACTTGTTTTAATTGTGCACTTGAAGTATTTTCCTAAGAGATTTGGTTTGTGCTTAGTACCCTGTCCTCATAAAGAGTCCAGGGCTGTTGTGAATCTTAATAAATATCCTGTTTATTTTCATAACACTTGTGTGGTGTCCTTTCACTGGGTGTTCAAGGGGTACATGTGTGGTAAACAGCTGGCTTAACGCGCCCTCTCGAGTCTTTAGCCTTAGACTGCTCGTATCCACGCTACTAGGATAGCTGGTCTATAGGTTGACTTACAACCAAACACCATAAGGGACGTTGGAACGATACATAGCGGTCGCTAGAATAGCGAACGTTGCATATCGGGCCAACTTCTCACAGAGTGGGTCTAGCGGCCCAAGAGGCATGCGGTGTTGGAAGACCGCAGGCCCAGACTAAGGGAGGAGAAGGCGGCCCAAGAGGCATGCGGTGTTGGAAGACCGCAGGCCCAGACTAAGGGAGGAGAAGACCTTCTTACCGTACATCTCGTACCTCTTGCATTCCCTGTCCGGCGGAGCCGACGGGAATGCGGTCTGGGAAGTGGACGCCTGGATGACCAGGCTCTCGGGGGTGGGGTGGGTGGACAGGAAGACTGGTTCGCCCGGGGCCGGGCGGTGGCGTCTGGCCACGTTCCTATCTACGGGCGAACCCGTAGCGGGCCTGGACCAAGTGCCCAAAAGAACGTCAGTCATGGCCTCATTAAATGTCAGCAGAGGCTCTGTCGGGCATGACTGCGGTTTAAGGACCTCAGTGAGGAGGTTAGTCCTCACGGCCGCGAAGGGGAACTCAAAGTTCAAGGCCTTGGCAGCCCTCATCAACACCACACCGTATGCTGCCCCCTCCTCCGAAGCCACGGTAGGAGGTGAGACAAAACCAGTGTCTGGAGAGGTGTCCAGACCACTGACATCCCCAAGGTCACCTGTCCAGTCCTCTAGAGGCAGACACTCTCGGGTCAGAGGGTCCTCAGACCCCTCCCAATACTCCTCATCACCTATCTCCTGAAATTCAGGGTTGTCAACCAATGGGGCCGGTTCATATAAGTAAAACTCCCCAAGCGCCGTCGAGAGCGGCGCCCAGCGGCGCCGTTCTGATGTCGGAACCGGAGCGAAGGAGGCATCGGGGACGGCGCCGCCCGAGGACGGCGCCGGAGGTGACACCTGACGGACCGAAACCGGGGGGTCGTAAGGTCCACCGGCGACGACCCAGATCCTGAAGCGGGCCCGAAGGCGCCGGCGGCGTCGGGACCGTTAGGCCCTCGGCGCAGGGCCCAAAGGCGCCGGCGGCGTCGGGACCGTGGGGCCCTGCGGCGCAGGGTTCAAAAACGCCATCGGCGCCGAAGCCCCCGACCCGCTAGGGGCCCCGGACGGGTCCGCTGGGCCCGAAGGCGCCGCGGAGCCCGTCGGAGGAGAGAGGGACCTCATGGCCATGAGGAAGCGCTCGATCTCCTCCGGCGTCGCGTCTCGCCCAGGGACCGGAGGGTGTGGGGCTGGACGCGACGCCCGCGACTCCGACGGAGCCGCGTGGGCGGTGACACCCGAACCCCGGCCGCATCGTGCGAGTGTCGGGGGAGTCAGAAGAGCGATGACGTCTCTTCGACTTCTTGTGTTTCTTACCTGACGACGACTTCGACCCAGAGGAGTGGTGCCGACTCTCCAAGCTGTGGTGGCTCCGACCCAGCAAACTGTCCCTCGACCTTCCGTGGGAGCAGGAATTGTCGTCGTGGTCGACGCCTAGACAAGTTAGATACAAGTGGTGAGGATCCGTGACCGACATCGTGCGGTCGCAATCCTCGCAGTGCTTGAATCCAGGCATCCCTATGGCACCGATCGGAGTCGTACGACTTCGAAAAGATGATCAAAAATGATCCAAAAAGTTAGTCAAAAAGTGACTAGAAGTACTGCTTTTTCCAGATCTGCGCTTGCTGACGCGGAAAAAAGAACTGACGTCAGCACGCGGAGGCGGCGTCTAAGTACTCCGACGACGTCATCACGACGCCGACGCCGGACGCGGAGCCGCAGACGACGCCTATCGACGTGCAAGGGTACTGCTACGCAAAAATTTCCGGATCCAGTCTGACGCCTGGGGATATTCTAAGGTAAGGAGACTATCACTAACGTGTCTCTTTCAGATTGCAGACGTTGCCCATCTTGAGGTAAAAGTGCATAAAGGTAGAGTGCTACATCGAAAGCGCATAGAGAGTTTTCGGGCAAGGATCAGCTCAATATCGTCTACATAAGCTTCAGTGCTATAAGTATCCTTTATCGTTAAAAAAGAACCTGGCAGATTACTCAGTATTAATAAGGTTAAAAGCTTATTCATCCTACATGATCGAAACCAAATAAAGTCCTTGGCTGAGATAGTACGACTTCAGGTCCCTGGATCTTCCCACATATTGGGAAGAACCATTTCGATGAATGCATCTCTAATGTATTTTATCCCCTGAAGATTAACAGCAGCAAGGTATCTAAGCACTTCCTCAAGGCCTTTTTGATAATATACCTGCCCCGGTGTGGCCCATAATCTCCTCCAAAATATAAGGGGTCTGACCGCTGCCTTTTCCATAATTGGTCTAAGGCTAGCATCCAGTCTTAATGGAATCAAAGGACTGCTGACTGGTATATTTGATATCTGCCTTAAAAACCTATTTTCCCCAGTTCTAGGGTCTTGAGATTTTTATGTCCCGAAAGCTCAGCATATATAGTGCCACTCCCAATGCCTGGCAGGAGCAGAGCTGTGCAACCGGTGAGAATGGTTTAAAATAAAGACCCTGATATATCTTTAACAACCCTCCTATCTGTTGTTCTAATTTAATCGTTAATTTAGAGATGTGGGGTGCCCAGTCTATCGTTCCATTTAATGTGACACCCAAATATTCAAACTGATGAAATCTTTCTAAGGGTACTCCATTGAGCGTTGGATTCAGTTGAGTTGAGTAACATGGTTTAACAAGCATTTTCAATGCAATAGGTCTTTCATTTGTTAAAGGTAGAGCTGTTGGCGTTGAACATAACGTATTTACTTTTGTTTTTTTTATTTGCAGTGGAGTTATTACATTTGAATTGATTTGATTTTTGAATTTGTAAAGAGTAGCAGTTACCCGAAGGCGTCAAGGCGGTATAGACTAACGTCCCGAAAGAAAGTACCTGCGAGAGGGTGATATCGGGGATGTCTATAGGCAGAATAGCCACGTTTTTAGGGCCTTTCTAAAAGGGAGGTGCTGGGAAATGGCTTTAATGTTTATTGGCAGGGTATTCCAAAGTTTACTGGTAGCCGTATAGAAGGCTATGTCGCCCCATTTCTTCCTTACAGTTCTGGGTACATGTAGATATAGAGTAAAGGATAAGCGAAGGGATCTGCCCGGGGAGTACCAGGTGAACATGGATTTCAGTTGTGTAGGGTAGGGTAGATAGAGAGCCTATGGACTATACATAAATATTTGAAGCTAATGTGTTTGTTAATGGTGAGCCAGTGTAGGGTTTTCAGTCACTTCGCAGCAGAATGTCTTTTGGGAATGTCCAGCAGAAGTCTTGCAAGGGCATTTTGCAGTAGCTGAAGTGTGTACTGCACATTTTTGTTTGAGTCATGGTAGAGTGAATTGCAATAATCCAGCCTGGGCGTTACCAGGGCGAGGGCGAGTTGCTTACGTGCAGGTAGCGGGAAATAAGGAAAGATTTTTTTCAGCATCCATAAAATCCAGGTGCAGGTAGAAACAGTACTGTTAGTTTGGGCATTGAAAATTTAGCTCAGGGTCCATCAGAACTCCCAGGTTCTTGGCCTTGTTTCCTAGGGAAGGACACATTCCTAGAGAAGGGGGCCAGCAATTGCTGTTCCAGCTTGTTGCCCCTGAGCCAAAGATCATCACCTCCATCTTATCCCCATTTAGTTTTAGAAAATTTGTAGACATCCATTCTGCCACCTTAGTCATACAGCCTCGAACGTTCTCAGCCAATGGTTCCTAAGAATGATCCTGAATTCTTAGGAATTGTTAACATGATCTGCGTCATCAGCGTATGACACTATCTCCATTCCGTAGGAGTGAATGATGTTAGCTAGGGGTGCCACATAAAGGTTAAAAAGAGTGGGGCTTAAAGCGGAGCCCTGAGGAACTCCACACTGCAGGGAGAAGTCTTCAGAATAGAAGAGCTGCAGCTTCACCTTTTGCATAGCACTTTTGCCAATGGAATAAAAAAGCAAAAGTAAAAAACATTGTAATTTTCAACGCAAACAGCTCTAACTTTAACAAACGCAAGACCTAATGCACTGGAAATGCAATCAGATTCACACTGGTTAGAGTTGGAGTTATTGGCATTATAAATGCCAATGATTTTTACCTAGCCATGTTGTAAGTGCAATACCATATGTGGCCAAAAGAGGTCCCATGGTATATGGTAAATCCACACAACTCATAATGCATTGAATGCATGCAAGACAGTACCACAAGTACATTCAAATAGCTATGTCCATATATACAAATAGTAGCTTTGAAATATGACCAAATGATTATTTTATTAATTTCGGATTAGGTTTTACTCTGTCTGGAGCAGGGCCTAAATCCATCATTTTCTTTGCTCACCATGCCATTACAGGGCCTCCCTGGATTGGAAACAAGTATCCTGGGACTAGTTTCTTGGTATCACCCCTCATCAGCCAGGCTAGCTTGACTCCAGTGGCATGGAGAGCATGGCTAGTTCACGGGCATCCTGAGTATGAAGTACAAAAAATTTGTGACTCTCGATATTATACAGGTAAACTCCAATATCTCATTCATTGTAAAGGTTACAATCCATGTGACTGCTCTTGTGAACTGGCACATCAGGTGCATGCTTCCCATTTGGTCCGACAGTTCAATTCTAAGAACCTCTGTAAACTAGGAGCTCCCAAGAGGGTATAGAGTGTAAAGAATTATGTATAGAAGGTCTCATATAAATGTGAGATGTGCTAGTAAGTAAAGTAACCACTGCCAGCCTTGCCTAGGACCAAGCGTGTCCTGCCTGAAACCATTTAAGAAAATAGTGCTATGAGGCTGTAATTAAAACCTAGGGAGTAACAACACATGTTACAGGGGATGTCCTCATGGGAGGTTACAAGAAGTGACAAGGCGGTACTAAGGAAGGACTACTAAGACTATTGACCTATGAAAAGCTACTATTTACAAAGGACAGGTACAGGAGCCAATTAAAAAAAGATGGGAGGAAAGTGGGAGGAGCTTTATGGCCATATCTTGAATACAGCATGTCTCGAAGAGACAGCGCAAGCGATGCCTAGGTGAGACCTAAAAACCATGTACTTGGACTGTTTGTTATTTCCAGCCCCATTTCTAAAAACCTACTAAACTTGTCCCGTAAGTTGTGGATCCCTATTGGCGAATTAGCCAAAAGAAGGCTGTCATCTGCAAACGTGAGGGCAGGAGCTCTCAGGTGTGCTAGTTTTGGGGCATTGTTGTTTCATTTATTTAAGTAGTTAAACAGACCATTAAAAAATAACAAACAGAGTGCTGGGGCCATCACACAACCGTGACATACACCTTTGTTTACTGGAAAGGGTTCAGTCACTTAACCAAGTTTGCCACACCGAATCTGGCCAAAGTTTGACTCATACAGTCTCTCTATGATTCTACATAAATATACAGGGATAAACAACTCTGGTAGGACTATCCAAAGAGAAGCCCTCAGCACCAGATCGAAAGCTGTTCTAAAGTCCACAGATACGGCAGAGAGTCTTCCCTCACCGATTATGCTGTCTTTCAGTATAATAACTGGAACCTGAAACTTTGATCTAAGGTCGATGTACATGAGTGAAAACCTACCCGAAAAGGGCATAGGACTTCATGCTCATCTAACCATTGCTGGAGCAGAAAGACAATGATCCTGCTAAAAACTTTCTGGCGGGTGTCTATTAGGCTAATTGACCTGTAATTTGCAGGGTCTAAAGGAGAACCCTTTTTGCACAGTGGAAAAATGTCTGCTCAGTCCCAAGAGCATAGGATCTGCAGACCCTTGAGTATCACCTGAAAAATCAGAGTAAAATAGAGGTCCCCATATTTTTATTTCTGACCAAAACATCTACTGGGATTTTGTCAATACCTGGGGCTTTATGGGGAACCACCTTCCTGATGGCACACTCATCTACTTTGCATGTGATTGGTGGATAGGTACCAGAACTATTCATATTAGTTATATTAGTTTCTAAAGGAACCTGGGCATTCTCATGTCGGGATCCACTAGCTTGCAGGGTTGAATACAAATATGCAAAGTGAGTGGTCCAAACCTCTGCTGCTATGTTATTATCTATTTTGGCAAGTCCTTCTGTATTGCCCTTGGCAACCAGAATCCAAAATGTTGTGTTTTTTTCCCTAGTTGCTATAAAGAGCATATTCCACTGAACTTGCTCCCCCTTTTTTGTAAGCTTTAGTATTTTGTTGTAACTAGCTCTATTTTGTTGCATCTCTCCTCTATCCTTGGTTTTTAGTGGTTATCAATGCTTTTTTTGGCCGGTCTGCATTGCATATTATACCAGGTAGTAAATTCCATGATTTTACAGAATTTCCTTCTTCTGTGTAAAACATTTTTTTAAGATCCTCAAACAGATTTCACATGGATGTCCCCAATTGCTGTTAAGGAACGTACATGATTCAAGTCAAGATTACAATAAGCTCCCATGCCCCTTTCAACTACGGTTTCTGCTGAGAAATTCACAGTCTGCACCTTTATTCTATGCTTGTTATTTGATAACTGACATCTGTGATGTAAGGGATTAAGTATAGTAACCCCAGCTTAGTTCCTTACTAAGCCCAGTACATTGTGGTTGCTGTCTGATCTTTTAATAAAAATCATATCCGAAACACATGGCCATAATCTGATGTCCACCAAGATATAATCAATTAAACTCAAGCTAGATGCTCTGTTAAAAGTAGATTTGCCGGCCGTGTCTTAATTTGTCCTTCCATTGCATGCTCGTATGCCCTGATTCAGTGTTAATGCATTCTTTTGAAGGGCTAGGGGAGACAGTCTTTTAATGGGGGAAACATTAAGGTTAGGAATGGCCCGGAGTCTGCCTTCTTCCAAAAGGCAAATGCAAATACAACAGTTGATGAACAAAATGCAGAACAATGTCATACATTCACCCCAGTACAGAGATCTGTGCCTAAATCCATCGTTTTTTTGCACTCCACACCACCCCAGTTCAGACATGGCCATATGCAAATCAGCCTTGACCATGTGCCTCATGGGAACAGTCCAGCCCGAACTGCCAAGCCATGTCTTTCCTAGACCGGAATCAAGCATCCTAGGACCGGTTTCTGGCTATCAGTAGTCTTCAGCCAGGATAGCTTGACTCCAGTGGTGTGGAGAGCATGGGATTCACGTCTGAGCATACCCATCCCACTCGGGGTGACAAAGGCAAAAACAGTTGATGGACAGAATGCAGAACAATGTCATACATTCACCACAGTACAGAGATCTGGGCCTAAATCCATCGTTTTTTTGCACTCCACACCACCCCAGCTCAGACATGGCCATATGCAAATCAGAAAACAACAACAAAAGAGTGTTCCTGATCTGGTTAAATGGAAGAATGCACAGAGCACAAGGAACCAACAAAGCCCATTTGGTTTGTTAAGAAAGCCCTCACTCACCGACCTGGTCGGTGACTTGCTTCATCATCGGGCCCCACCGGGTGTGACCGAATGTCACCCCGGTGTGCTGCGACGCCAGAATTACTGCGGAGCTGGTCTTGTGAGGATGAGAGGGCTATGTGATAGATTATGTGAGCAGTGTGAAGTGGTGAGTTAAAATTGCCTTGTATGTATCAAAAATTCTTTTAATAAGAGATCATCAAGGGCAAGGTTAAAAATGTGATGGTAAGTAAGGCCAACTAATTGGATGGTCTACTACCACTAACATTAAGTGAAAACGTGAGTGGTCAACATGTTTCAGCCGGTGTGGTATAATTAACCTGGCATTCGTCAGGACCTAGAGTGTAAACCTCGGTGGTATGGGCACGCTAAGGCCCACCCAACCAAAGGACTTGAAAGTAAAAAATGTCTGTGAAGTGCAAAAACGAGGGGGCTTCACCACCCGAAGGCGGGATGCACACAACCTCAGGTCTCTAAATATTAGAGACAAAAAGTAAAAAGCACTTCACACGGGATGAAATTCCACCCCATAGACCGCGGGAGGGAGGGGACGGCGCATTTGGCACATCGCCCACAACGCCAGTCTCCCGTTGATACACCTGATCAGCCCTCGGAACCGGGTCTCGCCGATATGCAAATTAGCCTTGACCCTGTGCCTCATGGGAACAGTCCAGCCCGAACTGCCAAGCCATGTCTTTCCTGGACCGGAATCAAGCATCCTAGGACCGGTTTCTGGCCATCAGCCGTCTTCAGCCAGGATAGCTTGATTCCAGTGGTGTGGAGAGCATGGGACTCACGCCTGAGCATACCCATCCCACTCGGGGTGACAAATTCAAAAACAACAGTTGATGGACATAAGGCAGACACAACAAGAAATATCTATTTGCGCAAACTTGCAATTGAATCCATTAATTAAACAATGAAACGCTTGGCCAAGATACTGTTTGTGAGAAATAAAATACAAGGAAAATGTGGTAAGACTCACATACTAGGAAGATTAATCCTTCCCATCATCGAAAGAGGAAGCCTCTTCTAGAATTCTCACTGTTTTTTATGTTTTTTCTTTTGAAAGTTTGTAATGTAATTTGTATAGCTTGTATTGACCAACAGAAATAGTCACTCCCAAATATTTAACTATTTAAATGTACTAGATAAATTACTTTTTGGAAGACGTGAAGTACATTTTTTCTTCTACATGGACTTGCAATATTTCGTTTTGTTTGGATTACTTTTGTAGCCCTCTAACAAGCCAAACAAATGATGCTGTGTAAGAGCCATATACAGTACAACATCGTCAGCATAGAGATAAACCTTAAGTAAAGTTAGGTTCGCTATTTAACCTATATATACATTCTCTTTTGCATCTTGTTTTTAAGCTTGTATTAGTTTTTTTCAATGTGCAAGATACATGTGATAAGCAGGATAATCGTTTGCTTCTTGGATGCCAAGTTTTCTAAGAATACAGTAGAAAGACGTGAGAAAGAGAATTCCTGCCTAGTGCCTCTAGTGCTTCTAATTTCTACAGCAAACGAACAAGTTACTTACCTTCGGTAATGCAAATGCTACTTACCAGTATGCATCTGTTCTTGGCATGTAGGGCTGCTGACATTCATATCTGTGCATAGATCGCCACCTAGTGTTGGGTCCGGATGATTGCACATTGTTGTCCTGGAAGAGTCTTCGAAGTATCACGAGATAGGTGGCTCCTCCCCTGGACTACAGTGCGCATGGGCATCGCCTCCATCCCCAGATTATTTTTAGCCATTGGCAGAGATGGAGTGAAGAATGTGAGTGATGACCATGCTATGAGCATATGTATGTATATGAATGAATTCTGCAGCTGCTACAGGCGCCGGGGAGGAGGGTGGGCGATATGAATGTCAGCAGCCCTACATGCCAAGAACAGATGCATACTGGTAAGTAGCATTTGCAGTTCGAGGCATGTGGGCTGCTGAATTCATATCTGTGCATAGA
This sequence comes from Lissotriton vulgaris, assembly GCF_964263255.1. Lineage (NCBI taxonomy): Eukaryota > Metazoa > Chordata > Amphibia > Caudata > Salamandridae > Lissotriton > Lissotriton vulgaris. Next base: position 109,136,461 of record NC_141688.1, read on the forward strand.
ATACATAGCAGTCCCTCCATCAGCGGCGGCCGCCCGTGCCAGCTGCAGCAGTCTGAAAAAGCATTTTTAGAACAGCCTGACCAACAGCTGCCTGCTGTTTGGAATGCACGTCTACACAGTAGTGTTTAGTGAAAGTATGTGTGGTAGACCATGTGGCTGCTCTACAGATATCTTCTAAGGGAATGTTACCTAGGAAAGCCATAGAGGCCCCCAACTTCCTGGTGGAGTGGGCCCTCGGTGGGATAGTGAGAGTGCGCTTAGCTTTAGCGTAACAGATCTGAATGCACTTTACTATCCACCTAGCAATCCCCGCTTTGGAGATAGCGTTACCCTTGTGGTGTGTGGCAAAAGCAACAAAAAGCTGTTTGGTTTTGCGAAAATCTTTTGTCCTGTCTACATAGTACATCAAGGCCCTTTTAACATCAAGGGTATGGAGCATGCGCTCCGCCAGCGTCTCTGGGTTTTGGAAAAACACCGGCAATTCAATTGTCTGGTTTATGTGGAATTGTGATACCACTTTGGGTAGGAATTTAGGGTGAGTGCGGAGCACCACCCTGTTAGCATGTATCTGGAAGAAAGGTTCTTGGATGGTGAGCGCCTGCAACTCGCTAACCCTCCGTAGCGATGTGATTGCTACTAAGAACGCAACCTTCCAAGTCAGAAACTGAAGCTCACAAGAGTGTAGTGGCTCATAGGGAGGACCCATCAGCCTCGTAAGAACCACATTGAGGTTCCATTCTGGAGCTGGTGGGGTCCTTGGTGGAATGACCCTTTTGAGTCCTTCCAGAAAGGCCTTGATAGCAGGGACCCTAAAGAGTGACAGGTGCTGCCTATTCTGGAGGTATGCTGCCATAGCAGACAGGTGAATGCGGATGGAAGAGTACCCCAGATTGCATTGATACAGGTGGAAAAGGTAACAAATGATGTTTTGAATGGAAGCATCTAGCGGGTCAATATTGTGGTTAGCACAGTAGATGACAAACCTCTTCCATTTAGCCGCATAACAAGCTCTAGTAGTGGGCTTTCTTGCCTCCCGAATGATGTTCATGCAATCGGGAGGAAGATTGAGGTAGCCAAACTCTAGGACTTCAGGAGCCAGATCGCCAGGTTGAGCTGTTGCGGATCTGGGTGCTGAATGTCGCCATGGCTCTGCGTCAGAAGGCTGGGAGTGAGATGAAGCCTCTGATGCGGCACCACGGACAGTTCTAGAAACGTGGTGTACCATGGTTGGCGAGCCCACGTCGGAGCAACCAGGATGAGAGTCATCGAGTGCTGCCTGAGCTTGCGTGCCACCAGCGGTATCAGAGGTGCTGGGGGAAAAGCGTACGCAAATCTGCCGGACCAGTTCATCCACATCGCATTGCCCTGTGATTGCGGGTGTGGAAACCTGGCGGCGAAGCTTTGGCATTTTGCGTTCTCCTTTGTGGCGAACAGGTCTATCTCTGGATGACCCCACCTTTGGAAGTACGGTTGGAGTACTGATGGATGTATCTCCCACTCGTGCATCTGATGGCTGTGCCTGCTGAGCAGATCCGCCATTTGATTGTCCTTGCCCGGGAGATGCTCTGCCATGAGGAAGATGTTCCTCTGAATGGCCCACTTCCACATGCTCTGAGCCAGATGAGACAGCTGTGGAGAGTGTGTGCCTCCCTGCTTCTGAATGTAGTACATGGCCGTCATGTTGTCCGTCCGGATCAACACGACTTTGTTGCACAGATGTACTTTGAACGCCTTTAAGGCCATGAAGATTGCCATCAGTTCCAACACATTGATGTGCATCTTCCTCTGCTGTAGTGTCCATAGTCCCTGCACAGTGTAATGGAGTACATGCGCTCCCCATCCCTGGAGAGAGGCGTCCGTCGTCAGGATAATCTGTGGGACAGGCTCTTGGAATGGTCGGCCTTTGCAAAGGTTTTGTGGATTCCACCAATGCAGAGAGTTGTATGCCCGACCGCTCACCAACACTAGGTCTGTCAGTTGCCCATGAGCCTGAGTCCACTGACGTGCTAGGCACTCCTGAAGCGGACGCATATGTAGTCTCGCGTGCGGGACAATGTAGATGCAGGAGGCCATCATGCCTATCAACTGCATGAACACCTTCGCTGGAAGCGAGTGTTGGGGTCTGAATCGTTGGATCAGCGCCTGGATACTGGCGATTCTCACTGAATTTGGCTGCCAGAGTGTTGATTGTCGCGCCCAGATACTGTCGCACGTGGGCGGGCTGGAGATGGGACTTTGGGTAGTTCAGAGAGAAACCCAGATCGTGCAGGAGATGAATGGTGCGTGACACATGGTCGACGCACTGTCGTTCTGTCCTTGCCTGAATGAGCCAGTCGTCCAGGTAGGGAAAGACGTGGACGTGCTGGCGACGGAGATGCGCCGCCACAGTCGCTAGGCACTTTGTAAATACCCTTGGTGCCGTGGTGACCCCGAACTGCAGGACCTTGAACTGGTAATGCTGGTCTAAGATCGTGAATCTGAGATACTTCCTGTGGGAAGGATGCAGGGGGATATGAAAATAGGCATCTTTCAGATCCAGCGTAGCCAGGAAATCCCCCCGCTGAAGCAGGGGAAGCACCTGCTGCAACGTGAGCATATGGAAGTGCTCCGAGAGTATGTACCAGTTTAGGGGCCTGAGGTCCAGGATTGGCCTGAGAGATCCGTCCTTCTTGGGAATCAGAAAATACAGGGAGTAAACCCCTGTTCCCCGCTCTTGCAATGGAACGAGCTCTATCGCCCCTTTTTGCAGCATGACTAGAACTTCTTGCTGCAACAAGGTCAAATGCTCGCCTGACATAGGACGGCTTCTTGGGGGTATGTCCGGTGGAATGGAAGTAAGCTCTAGACAGTACCCGTACTGGATAAGAGACCTCACCCACCTGTCCGTGGTGATGGTCTTCCACGCCGGCAGGAACTGATGGAGTCTCCCCCCGACCGGTGTTGTATGGTCGGGGGGCAGTGACAAGACGTCACTGTTTGTTGGTGGTGGTGGACCTGGAGCTATTGTTTCCACGTCCCCTGCCCTTGACATTATTGCCTCTGTAACCACCTCTACCCTTGTTGTTGTACGAGGTCTGGGTGCTACTCTTGTAATATTGTGTGGACTGGGATGCCTGTCCCCTTGAGGTGCCTCTGGAATTTGAGCGGCGAAAGGAACCACTCCGAAACTGCTGACTTTGTAAAGCCCCCATTGATTTTGCAGTTTCCGTATCTTTTTTCATTTTCTCTAGGGTGGCATCCACCTCAGGTCCAAACAGGTGGTCAGGATTCACTGTTTGATTCAGTATTGTAGTTTGGATGTCGGGTTTGAACCCTGAAATTCGAAGCCAGGCATGGCGTCTAAGCAACACACTGGTATTGATAGCCCTGGAGGCTGTTTCTGCCACATCCAGGGCACATTTGATGGATGCATTCGTAATGAGTTTTCCTTCCTGAATCATCATCTCTCCTGCCTCCTTGTATTGGTCAGGCAAGTGTTGCAGTATGGCCTCTAAGGTGTCATAATGGGCCCTATCATAACGTGCAAGCAGGGCTTGGGTGTTAGATATTCTCCAGATATTAGCTGCCTGTGCAGCAATCCGTTTGCCTGAGGCCTCGAAGATCTTGGACTCTTTGTCTGGGGGAGGAGCGTCACCAGTAGTTTGAGAGTTCGCCCTCTTCCGAGCGTTGGAAACAACCAAGGAGTCCAATGGCAAGTGTCCCCTGATATATGTAGGATCCGTGGGCGCTGCCTTATATTTCCTGTCGATGCGAGGGTTGACCACACGCGCCCGTGTGGGCTCCTTGAAGACCTCCGTTGCATGTTTAAGCACCCCCTTGAGCATCAGCAGTGTTTTGACTGACTTTTCAGCTACAGAGAAGGTGTCGAATAAGAAGTCCACATCCACGGGGTCCGAGTGCAGCTCGACGTCGTGGTTAGCCGCAGCTCGCTCGATCAGAGCATTAAAGGCCGCCGAGTCCTCTGTCGGGGACGTCTTGGCTGCAAAAAGTTGCGTGTCCTGACCCGATTGCGGGTCCTCCGTGTCGCCTCCGGCGGACCAGGGCTCGTGCTCCTCCTCCGGATCCGAGTACGCCGGATAGTTGTACTCGGCATCTTCTTCGTCCGCATCGCCTGCGGGGGAATGCGTCAGCGAGTGTCCCAGGGCTTGTGGGGACACAGGTTCAACCAGAGCCGAAGAGTCCGCAGAGTCCCTTTTGTTCTTGAGAGGGATCTTGAAATGTTCCAACGCCGGCTCCGTCGTGATCTTCCTTTTGAGGAGAGACAGTTTCCCGGTGTTGGCGTCGATGATTACCTCACGACGTTCCTCTTCAGCAAGCGGCTGGAGCCGAAGCTTCGACACCACCAAGGCAGCTTTCGGCGTCAATACCTCCTTCGAGGGTCCGCCCTGTTTCGGCGCGAAGGCCTTCGGCGCCGACTTGGGTGGTAGGGTGAAACGGATAGGCGTTTGCCCCTTCGCAGGTTTAGGCGTGAGCTTAGGCGTTACAGAGTCCTGAGCGGGAACCACACTGTCCTTTCGTATCCGCTGCAGGGATTCCGCTACCTTCTTCGTCAAGGCCGGAGAGGGCTTGACCGGTCCGAGCGACCCCTCGTCGTCGAGAGCCTGATCGCCGGCAGTCACTTTCTTCGGGGCCGACGCCCCATGCTTATGAGCGTCGTCGCCCTGACGCTTCTTCGGAGCCGTCTTCGGATCCACGACCCCTTTCGGAACCGACGCAGCCGCGTCGGACGATCTCGCCTTCGGCACCGACCCCGAGGGCATCGGGGCGGCCATTTTGGCGCGGCTCTTCGAGTCGGCCATTTTGATTTTCTTGGAAGTTGACGCCTCCAGAACCTTCTTCACCAGCTCAACTTTCGCTTTCGGTTTCGCATCCGAGGGTGCGTGACCAGTTGGCTTCACTTTCGTTTTCTTCGACGTAAGTGATGGTTCACAAATGTCCGTGACCGGGCCCGGAGGCGGGGACGTAGGACTCATAGTTAGATCTTGGGTAAGGCCCGAAGGCGATCCCTCGACCTGGGCCGTATGAAGGGGAATAACCCCTGAGTCTGGTTGGGGATGCTCCTCCTCCGAGCTATCTCCCATCGTGGCAAAAGCCTGATCGTCGTCCCCTACCTCGTCGGTGACTTCGTCAAAGTTCTCCTCACCCGCGTCGTAGGTCTCCCCCTCGGATGCGGGATTAGAGTCCGAACCTTGCACGTCGTCTTCTCCCTCGACAGATTCTTGGAAAATGTCATCTGGTGGGGGCGCCGCAGCCGATAACTTAGCCTGGAGCCTATGGGCTCGACGAATCTTCAAAGTCTTCTTGCTCCGGAATTTCGAACACGCCATGCAGGTGTCTTCGCGGTGATCCGGTGACAAGCAGGTATTGCACACAGGGTGCACGTCGAGGTGTGAATATTTAGAGTTACACACCGGGCACTTCTTAAACGGAGTCCGCTCCATAGCAAGAGTTTAGTGTAGGCCCGTCCGCGCCAAAAGCACGTGGAAGGGCAGCAAGAGATCGGGAGAGAGAGTCAGAAAGAAACCCGTACGCAACTATACCGACGCCCAGCCTGAAGACCTTTTGGTCTCGAGTAGAAGTTGAACAACTATCGGTTCCGACAGGGGGAACCGAAACACATCCGAACCCAATGGCGGAAAAAAACAATCTGGGGATGGAGGCGATGCCCATGCGCACTGTAGTCCAGGGGAGGAGCCACCTATCTCGTGATACTTCGAAGACTCTTCCAGGACAACAATGTGCAATCATCCGGACCCAACACTAGGTGGCGATCGATGCACAGATATGAATTCAGCAGCCCACATGCCTCGAACCGATATATCTGTAAGAAACATTAGTTAGTATTAGATTCCTTACCTTAGAATATCGACAGGCGTCAGTCTGGATCCGGAAACTTTTGCGTAGCAGTACCCCTGCGCGTCGGTAGGCGTCGTCTGCAGGCGTCCCCTGCGGCTCCACGTCAGTCGTCGGCGTCGTGCGCCGTGATGACGTCGCTGGAGTATATAGACGCCGCCTCCGCGCGCTGACGTCAGTTCTTTGTACACAGCTTTTCCGCGCCAGAACACGCAGAGCCGTGTGAGAACCAACACTGGTGCCATTTGAAACTAGGGCCCTGAAAGGGATGTCCTTAACCGTAGGTATCAGTTCGCAGAACGGGGAGGATGGGTGGGTTCGGTAAGGAATCTAATACTAACTAATGTTTCTTACAGATATATCGTTACCGAAGGTAAGTAACTTGTTCATCTGAAAGAAACACGTTAGTATTAGATTCCTTACCTTAGAATAGATACCCCAGCAATACCAACCCCGGTGGTGGGTCTGCGAACCAATACATTCCTACACCAGAAAGTCCTGGAGGACAGAACGGCCAAAGAAGCCATCCCTCCGGACTTGACTGTCCAGGCAGTAGTGCCTCGCAAAGGTGTGCAGCGAGGCCCACGTAGCCGCCTGGCAAATGTCCTGCAAGGGGACTCCCCGGCCCAGGGCAGTAGTAGCCGCCGTGGCCCGAGTGGAATGGGCCCTCAGCCCAACAGGAGGCTCCTTCCGAGCCAAAGAGTAGCACGCTTTGATGCACAGAACGACCCACCGAGAGATGGTCCGTTTATGTACCGCCCGTCCCTTCTTCGCACCCACGTAGCCAACAAACAGTTGGTCATCCACCCGGAACTGGAGTGTGCGATCCATATAAAATGAAAGCGCACGTTTTGGGTCCAGACGATGGAGCCGCTCTTCATCCTTTGAAGGATGCGGAGGCGGGAAGAAAGAGGGGAGGGTGATGGACTGCCCGATGTGAAAAGCAGAAACTACTTTGGGCAGGAAAGAAGGTCTAGTCCTTAGAACCACCTTGTCAGGATGAATGGACAGGAAAGGAGGTTGGACAGAAAGAGCCTGGAGCTCACTCACTCTCCTGGCAGAGGTGATGGCAACCAGGAAAGCCGTCTTTAAAGTCAGGAAACGGAGAGGACAAGAATGAAGGGGCTCAAAGGGAGCACACATCAAAAAGGTTAGAACCAGGTTCAAGTCCCACTGAGGCATCACAAACGGAACAGGTGGATACATGTGTGTGATGCCCTTCAAGAATCTCGTTACAATTGGGGACTTGAACAAAGAAGGCTGATCAGGAAGCCTTAGAAAGACTGAAAGGGACGCGCACCATGCCACAAATCTGTTCCACCGACAGGCGTATACCGACTTTGTGGAGGGACGCCTGGCTGCCAGAATTACATCACAGACTTCAGGAGGCAAGTCAAATGGCCTCAACTGCCGCCGCTCAATCTCCAAGCATGGAGGTGGAGACTGGACAGGTTCGGGTGGAGGACCGTCCCCTGCTGCTGCGACAGAAGGTCCTCCTGAAGGGGCAGGCGGATCGGGGGACCGACTGACATGCTGAGTAGCTCGGGATACCAGTACCTTCGAGCCCAGTCCGGAGCCACAAGGATAACTTGGGCCCGGTCGCGCCTGATCTTTTTCAGCACTCTGGGCAGAAGTGGTATAGGCGGAAAGGCGTATAACAGACCGCAACTCCACTCGCGCCGAAAGGCGTCGCCGTGCGAGTGCCGTCTTGGAAACTCCAACGCGCAGAACTGATGACATTGCGCTTTCTCTTCTGTGGCGAATAGATCTAACCAAGGCTCTCCCCATTGCGGAAAGAGGCCTTGCGCCACGTCCGAGTTCAGACGCCATTCGTGATCCATCGAGCACCGACGGCTGAGTTCGTCTGCCCTGGCGTTCAGAGAACCTGCCAGGTGTTGAACCGTCAAAGTCACGCCCTGACGTTCCAGCCACTGCCAGAGGCGCAGAGCCTCCTGGCAGAGGGTCCACGACCCCACCCCGCCCTGTTTGTTGCAGTACCACATGGCGGTGGTGTTGTCCGTGAACACCTGCACTACACTCCCGTTGACAAAGGGGAGGAATGCCTTCAGTGCTAGACGAATCGCCCGTAGCTCCAACAGGTTGATATGGGGCCGGGACTCCGCCGAAGACCAGATTCCTCTGATCTCCGCCTCTCCCAAGTTGCCTCCCCAGCCCTGGAGGGACGCGTCCGTCACGACAACGTGCTCCGGTTGGGGAAGGGAGAGGGATCTGCCTCTGACCCAATCGCGGTCCGTAAGCCACCACTGCAGTTGTCTCGCAGTGCCCTCCGAGATCAAGACGTGGTCGGACAAGTTGCCCTGATGCTGGGCCCACTGAAACTTCAGGTCCCACTGCAGAGCCCGCATCCGCCACCGGGCGTGATACACCAGAAGGATGCAGGAAGCCATCAGCCCCAGCAGCCGCAGCATCAACCTGACCGAAACCCGGGATAGCGGCTGAAAGATGGGAATCAAAGCCTGTATATCCCGGACCCGCCGTGCCGGAGGATAAACCCAAAACTGCGCCGAGTCCAGAACCGCTCCGATGAAAAGGAGCTTTTGAGAGGGACACAGGTGTGATTTCGGCACATTGATGGAGAACCCCAGGTCGTGCAAGAGGTCTGCCGTCATCAGAAGATGGTGGACGACTGTCTGGGGCGAGCCCGCCTTCAACAACCAGTCATCTAGGTAGGGGAAGACTGAAACCCCTAACCTGCGCAGATGGGCTGCGACTACCGCCAACACCTTAGTGAACACCCGTGGGGCGCTGGTAAGGCCGAAGGAGAGCAGGATAAACTGAAAGTGTTCCTGGCCTACCGTGAACCGCAGGTAACGCCTGTGGGCCGGCAGGACGGGGATGTGAAAATACGCATCCTGCAAGTCCAACGCTACCATCCAGTCTTGCGGGTCTAGAGCAGCCAAGACCTGAGCTAATGTCAACATCTTGAACTTCTCCTTCCGGAGGAAGCCGTTGACGTTCCGTAGATCCAAGATAGGATGTAGGCCCACTTTGTCCTTCTTGGGCACCAGAAAGTAGTGGGAATAGCAACCACGCCCTACTTCTGGCCCAGGAACGCGCTCGATGGCCCCCTTGGCCAAGAGGGCCGTAACTTCCTCCTGCAGAAGTGCCAAGTGGTCCCCCGACACACGGTGGTTCTGCGGTGGCATGGCTGGAGGATTGGTCTCGAAGGGGAGGGAGTAGCCCCTTCGGACGAGTTGCAGCACCCACCTGTCCGATGTGATTGTGCGCCAGCGGGCGTGGTGATGGCGAACCCTGCCACCCACTGGCGTCACATGGGCCTGAAAGCACGGACTAGGAGGATTTGGAGGCAGATGCTGCGGGGGAGGTGTGGCCTAACCCCGCCGTTGACCCCGACCGCCTCCACGGCGGTTTCCACGGCCGCCACCGCGTTGATAAGATTGTTGCGGCGCGTGGCTGGCAGCACGTGTGGGGACGCCCCTTCCTTGGCCACGAAAGGAGCGAAACGAACCCGTTTGCTGGCGCTGGGTCGAGAGACCCAAGGACTTGGCCGTGACCCTGGAGTCCTTGAAGCGCTCCAGCGCGTGGTCCGCCTTTGTCACCAAACAGGCGACAGCCATCAAACGGCATGTCCATCAGGGCATTCTGGACATCTGCCGAAAAGTTGGCGGATCTCAGCCAGGCGTGGCGACGAATCGCCACCGTCGTGGACATAGCTCTGCCCAGCGAGTCGTACGTATCAAGACCACACCGTATGGAATATTTCGCTACGTCTCGGCCCTCAGCCACAGCCTTGCCGAGCTTCGCCCGCACCTCCAAGGGGCATTCTGGCAGCAGTTCCGCGACCGTATCCCACACAGAGTGGGTGTAGCGGCCGAAGAGGCAAGCGGTGTTGCAAGACCGCAGTCCCAAACTCAGGGACGAGAAGACCTTCTTGCCATACTGGTCATACCTCTTAGATTCCCGGTCGGGCGGGGCCGACGGGAATGCGGTCTGGGAAGTCGAGGCCTGGATCACCAGACTCTCAGGGGTGGGATGGGTGGACAGGAACTTGGGGTCGTCCGGGCACGGACGGTGGCATCTGGCCACGTTCCTATCAACAGGCGAACCTGAAGAGGGCCTGGACCACGCGCCCAAAAGAACGTCTGACAAGGCTTTGTTAAACAGCAGCAGTGGCTCCTGTGGGCAGGACTGCGGTTTGAAGACCTCAGTGAGGATGTTAGGCCTCACGGCCGCGACGGGGAGCTCAAGGTGTAAGGCCTTGGCAGCCCTCATCAACACCACTGAATAAGCAGACCCCTCCTCCGATGCCACGGAAGGAGGAGAGACAAAGCCAGGGTTAGGAGAGTCGTCCAGACCACTGGCATCCCCAAATCACCTGTCCAGTCCATGTCGTACTGACACACGCGTGACAGAGGGTCCTCAGACCCCTCCCAACCCTCACCGTACTCTACATCATCTCCATATTCGGAGTCAACAATGTAGACCGGCTCCTCGGGGTACACAGGCCCCATCGGCGTCGAGCCCGGCGTCGAGCAACGTCGGTCCGACTCCGCGTCCCGATTCGGGGACGGCGTCGGGGGTAACCCCGATGGAATCAGCGCCGGAGAGGCCGGTAGACCAGCCGGCGTCGACCCCGAAGGCCCCTGCGGCGCCGGGGTCGGAGCCGTCAGCGGCACCGGGGCCGGAGCACCCGATGGCGTCGAGGCAGGGACACCCGAACCGCTAGGGCCCCCGGACGGTAGCACTGGGCCCGAAGGCGCCGTAGGCCCCGTCGGAGAAGTGAGCGCCCTCATGGCCACGAGGAACGCCTCAATCTCCTCAGGCGTAGCACCTTGCCCAGGGACCGGAGGGTATGGAGCATGCCGCGCCGGCGACTCTCGCGGAGCCGCGGGGGTGGGGTCACCCGAACCCCCGACCGCGTCGCGCGAGCGTCGGGGGGAGTCGGGGGTACGATGACGACGCCCCGACTTCTTGTGTTTCTTACCTGAGGAGCCCGACGAATGGTGACGACTTCCGGAGCGTCCAGCACGGCTCCGCGACCGCTCCCTCGAACGCTCCCTGGACCTCCGGCCAGACCGGGACCGCTCCCGACGCGGGCCGACACCCGGAGCTCGAGTAGCTTGCGGGACCGCTCCCGTCTAGCCTTATTAGTCAGAGCCCGGCAATCGACGCAGGCGTCCACGTCGTGGTCGGGGCCCAAGCACCGGAGGCAGAGTCGGTGATGGTCCGTGACCGACATCGTGCGGTCACAACCGTCACAATTCTTGAAACCGGGCATCCTACCAGGCACCAAAAAGATATAGAAAGTTAACAAAACTTGGTCAAAAGACCGGAGTACTGCTCTTCGGATCTGCGCTTACTGGCGCGGAAAAAAGAAGAACTGACGTCAGCGCGCGGAGGCGGCGTCTATATACTCCAGCGACGTCATCACGGCGCACGACGCCGACGACGGACGCGGAGCCGCAGGGGACGCCTGCAGACGACGCCTACCGACGCGCAGGGGTACTGCTACGCAAAAGTTTCCGGATCCAGACTGACGCCTGGGGATATTCTAAGGTAAGGAATCTAATACTAACGTGTTTCTTTCAGATATTCCATTCTCATGCAGGACCAAAGAAGCTCCTGTATGTAGTCCAGATATTGATCAGATGAACTACGAAGGCAATCCAAAATCATTCATTGCTGACCATAAAAAAATTCCCAGTTCACCTAATCAAATGTCTTTTTTGTTTCCAGAAATATAACTGCCATCAGTCTAGTTTCAGGAGTTGTCACCTCACATGTTTCTATCGGTAAATTAGAATTAGCTGCCAAAATCCTTCCAGGAATATATTTTACCAGATCTTCCTAGATCTGATTTGACAGCACTTTCATTAGGAGCTCATAATAACTGTTGAGAATGGCCATAAGCCGATATGACTCACATTTCAGGAAATCTTTCCCTGGTTTAAAAAAAATGGTCAGAAGGAGGTATTCGCTCCTCCCCGATACAAAATTGAATAATATAGCTGGGGCAGTTATTTCTGCTATCAATTTACACCTCTCTGCCTGATCCTCTCTTCACCTGGTGGGCATTCCTTGTATGGCTGAAATGATCTCTTGCAGGATTACCTTTTCCAATAACAATATTTTAAGGTTCGATAAGTACCTAGCAGGAGATATTTTTATAATAAAAATCTTAAATCCACCAGGAAGAAATCACTTAATTCCTGTCTCAAAAGCCTGATAAACAATGCAGGTACTAACTTACTTTTTGTACAGACCCTCTTTTCTGCTAACTCAGGCATACCCTTTCTGTGGCTTAATTGGCTTACGTTCCCTATACTCCTTTTAGCCCTAAAAGGCAACACCTGTCCATCCTCCAATTCACTGCTGTATCTAGGTAGGAGTCAATGCTGGAATCTAACCCCTTCCTCCCCAGTGTGTAACACTGCAAAAGCCTCTGACTAATCCACAATGATCCCCCTCCTACCTCTCCATGCACCAGGACACCAACGAGCCACCCAGCAATCTGGCTGAAGAGCGGCATGTCCCATCAGCAACAGGTGTAAAATCCACACATCTCTACAAAGTCATCGAAGCCCAGAAACGGGTCCATCTCTATCAGAGGAGCCGCCCTGTTCTGCTTCATATCCAAGTCCCCAAAAGCCCGGGACAAAGAAAATGCCCCAGTCACCTATATTATAATTTCAATGCCATATACATATCTTGTCTGACTTCGTATACTTTTCTAATATTCTCACTTGCCAATATAAGGATGATCCCAATCATTATTTTGCTAACCGTTTTCTGATCTGGGATTGTGTATAACGAAGATTTAGAGAACTAGAATCTCAGCATGTCTGTGTTACATCCCTGTATAGTGCTTCCTTCTGCTATTTTCTGATATGAAGCGCTGTAACACTAGTCCTTTTCATTCGCTTTACAAGGACCTAAAAGGTATACGAGTGGCCTCAGGGTGACAAGAGGGCACAATTACCATTCAGAGAAAAGATAGTTTGTAAAGGCTCTGCAGGCTGGACTGATTGTCTGCAATTTATCAACCATCGCGGCTGGCATCAGTGAAGACCGGCGGGCGGAGGTGACTCCACATCTTCTGGTGCTCAGGTGAAGCCCACCTTTGGGCGGCGAGAGCGAGGGAGCCGGTGAGGCAGGTCGTGGTTGCGGACGCTGCCTGCTGCCCTGGCTGTGTGGACTGTGGAATCCCTGTTAGCGGCATCACTGGAGGAGAGAAGAACACTAGTAGTCAATGCGGGGGAGTCGTGCGAGTAGAGCTGCCCCCTATGTCGCGGAAGATATTAACAGAGGGTAGGGTGACCAACCGTCCGTAAATTTCACGGACCGCCCGTTATTTGGGCCTCTTGTCCGTTGTCCGTGAGGAATTCCTTTACGGACGCCTTTTGTCCGTAATTTCTGGCATCAGAGTGATCTGCGCTGCCCCTGCCTGCAAGCAGCCGAGAGTTCTGTAACTCACTGCAGGGGCCAACTCCCGCCCCTTGCTGTGACCTTAAGGACCAGCAGCGCCTCCTCGCCAACCTGACACAGATTCTATCGGCCCATTATTATTCTGTATGTCGGCCTAATTATCACATATGTAAATTGATACTTGTACAGCGCACTACTCACCGGCAAGGGTCTCAAGGCGCTTGTACGAATACCGCTGTGGAACCCATCCTGGCTTTCCCTGTGAGGCGTCCACTCCTGGGCACCCCCAAGGTGGAGGCCAGGCATCCTTAGCGTTGTGGGGGCCGCCGTTGTGGAGATTAAGCAAGCTATTGCCCAGAGTTGCAGAGTGGGACTCCATGATTGGAATAGGCACGAGGCGAGAATTATCAGGTCCGTGGAATTTTGAGCCCAAGACCCACCGAGGCGGAGAATTGAACCCAGGTCCCGGGCTAGACCTCTGCATCAGGGTCTGCCGCTCTAATCATTGAGCCGCACTTCTCCACATACAGAATGATAATGGGCCTCTCTGCAGTGACAGCATTTGCTGGGCCCCAGCCTAGTGCATGGCAAACTGCATTTGTTTAGTGGATGGTGTCAATTGAAAATTCAGTTGAATAAAAGAGGCATCATTTATAAATCCTTGTGAAAATGGGTAAAGAAACATTTTAAAATAAAGTGAATAAGTGAAAAACAAATTAATTTAAAAAAAAGAGGAAAATATTTTCGCAACATTTATGAAACAGCGCGAGCAGAAGAAAAATTTTGAAACGATAAAACAGGCACACGTCGGTTGTAAGAGGTGTGTTAGGAGCATCACACCGCTTGCGTGTGTTTTGTACATTAGTATGCCCTTAATACACCTTGGTCCCTGTCGAAAAGGGAAGATTAAGGAAGAGTTTGTTTAGTGAAAGTAATTTCAAATCGGCTTTTCACAAACCTCCTGGATGTTTTAAGTTACAGTGAAAACAGCCCAGCGGAAAGGAGATTTTTTCTTGGCATGCTGCTGTATAAGCATAAAAATTCCGAAACCAAACTTTGTTAAAGCAATACAGCATGTCGAACAAAGCATAAAAAGGCAAGAAATGTGGCTATTAAGATGAGTGTTGGAAGTTCATTTCCTACAATCTTTGGCATCTCCACTTTCAGGGTTCACAGACCTCTTTGCAATGCTGAATTTGAGCATTTCCCACAGTTCGACACCAGAAAAATGTGCCTTCATGATTGCCCTGATTGTGATTGTGAAAGGCCATAAAGTCATACATGTTGCATGAAAGGACTGCTGCAGGCAGCATTATTGCTAATTGTGAGTGCTACTTAAGTGTATTTCAAGAATGTCATTATTACTACAGTAAAGGTGCAACAATAATGCCACATGAGCCACCCCCCTGGCGCCCCGCAATCGCAAGAGACACTTATTCTCTATTGGCTGATTTCAAATAGAGTGGGCTAGGTTAGCACTCTCCTACCTGCACACTTTTTGCTGAACTATTCCAATAGACTGGCATTGGTGTGCAGGGTCAATTTGGCTTATAGGGCAATCTGGCAGTGGAGAAGGGCTGGCCTGACAGGACAGTGTTTTTTCTCTGTTTTTGGACCTGTTTTAATGTCTGGTGGGCGTTTTGTTGTTCTGATGTGTCTTCAGAAGATCAAAACTGTCCCGCTTTGTAAATATGGACCACTGTTTTTAACCCACTTTTATTCTTGATGCCTGGGCGTATTTTCTGTCCCAGTACAGACCTGTTGATGAGGCCAGATTTAAATTTAGAACCACATTGAAAACCAAATGGACTACTCAAGATAAACCAGAGCGGGCATGCAAACAATCCATTTATACCTTTTTTCATTTAAATCTGATATTTGTGATTTATTTTCCATTATGAATGATGAACTACAGACACCAGGATGTAAAGAAAAAACAGCAAAGACATTAAGAGCCAGGTTTTCAGCTTCTTGCGGAACACGAGAATTGAAGAGGAGGCTGCGACGTGGAAAGGGAGGTTGTTCCATGCTTTGGAGGTTACATGGGAGAAGGCAAGGCCTCCGGTTGGTTAGTGAGAGTCTGGCTGAGTGGAGGTTTCTGGGAGGTGCATAGAAGTGTATATTGATATTCAAGTATGCAGGACTGGTTATGTGTAGTGCTTGGTGTATGTGTGTTAGCAGTTAGAATAAGATTTGTTTGTTGATTGAGAGCCAGTGTAGTTCCCTGAGGTGAGAGGTGGCGTGGGTGCGGCAAGAGAGGTTGACTGTTTTAGAACTTAAAATGATCATGTCTGTGCTTCTTATGGTGGGCTTTCATGTACAACTGGGTGAAGGTGCTGTACAGCATCTGTGCATTACCGTAGACTGCACTCATCAAGTGATGACATAGAGCAGGCAGACATATTTATTTTCAACTGTGGACAAAAAGGGAAGGTAGTTTATAGCTGTTATTGACCTTAAGCCATGACTGTAAGGAAAGAAAAAAGGTACTGGGAACCTGGACAGCAGGGACCCAGTGCACCTGCATCAAAAGCCAGGCAAAATGTGAGGGGTACTGCAACAGAAACCCAGTTTACTACGGCTGGCCACTTGGAGAACTGCACTCTAGTCCAGCACTACAGGTCCCAATTTGCTATATTCTATGCCTGCTGCTTTACATCTCACAATGTCACTCAGATATGAGATGCTACTAACTAAGTCCAATCAAGCAGGACTTCCTGACCACTTCTCTCACCAAACATGCCTGCTCAGGACCATGAACTGTAAACAAAATATCAGACTGGACAACCCAGTGCAGTAACCATATAAATAGATCATGATCATATGAAATACCACAAAAAGACCTGTAGAGTTGATCTAAGCTGCATGTCTACCAAAAAACCCATGCCATGCACGATTGTCTGAACCTAATATAAACTTATTTTGACTTGTACTTGTGTTTGCTGTCTATTTACTTATGTAATATTGCGCGACCTCCTCTGACGTGTCTGTAAAACTTACATTTTGTCTTGAACTACTGTCCTGAATTTTGAACCTTTGTCCTGAATTTTTACATTCACCGTCCTAAATTTGCAACCATGCCAGTTGGTCACCCTAACAGAGGGACATGGGCGTTCCGGGCGGCGGCCTCTGAAGTCTTATGGAAGATACGGTGTAGGGAGATGACCTCGTGGCCAGCGGAGCAGGCCGGTAAGGAGGTGGAGGCCGGGGGCGAAGGTGTGGCCTGCTTCATCCCCGGGGTCCAACGAGGAACCAAGGGCAATTCCAACGCTCTTTGCGGGGGTCAGCGCCGCTTCATGCTCCAGAGGAGAGCGGATGGATGAGCTGGGTCGGACTTGAGCGTAGCCGGCCTGGGAGTGAGTAGAAATTGAGACCCGTGCAGCGGGCCCAGCAAGCGGAGGCCTTCGTTAAGTGGCTGTGTGACGCAAAGAGGTAGGAACATCATTGGGTTGCGGCACCAGAGGCCCCACTGAGAGGGTTGCTGAGCGAGGCGGCTCAACGGCTATCGGCACAGGTCGTGCTGCCAACCTGGTAGCCATGATGTAGAAGTGACCAGAACTTGGTAGGAGGAGACATCGGACAGGCCAGAACGGACAGCGGGACCTGGGGCCTCACTGGGTCCTGGCTGAGGTCGGCAGGGGGCACCGGAGGTCCGCCGGGAGGTCGGCGGAGCAGTAGGGGTTGCCCAAGAACAGAGCTGCCACACAGTATTGGGCCATCAGATTGACAGTGTTCAGTCCTGCAGTACCTCCAAAGGCCACAACAGGCATTACTGGACTGAGAAGTGACGCTGCCCCCCTGCTGATGCTTGATGGGCTTGACTCTTCTGCAGAATCAGTTGCTCGAGACTGAGGTGCAGTGAAAGGCTGAGGTGACCGCAGGCTTGGCAGGATAATATACACTCGCCCCTCGCGTACTATACGTGGCAGACCTCCTAAGAACCCGATGTAGGAGGCTGGCTTAGCATATGGTGCACACATTGATTATGGTAATGCCATGTACCACGGCCTGAATGAGGATCTGTTGGCAAAACTACAAACTTTGCAGAATACTGCGGCCATATTAGTGCTGGACCTGCCGCCTAGAACGGCTTCTGCACCATGTTTGAAAAAACTACATTGGCTCCCCATACGGCAAAGAAGTCAATTTAAGATCTTATGCCTGACCCACAACTCATTGTACAACAAGGGGCCCCGGTATCTTAAAAAAAAACTCAACTGGTATGTCCCCAAGAGGTCCTTAAGATCTAGCCACAAGTCCTTACTAACGCAACCCCGCGTGCGAACCTCTAGGTATGGGCAGCGCTCCTTTTCATATCTCGCACCGGCGCTTTGGAATAAGCTGCCTCCTCACCTTCTCTCTATTAATGAGCATCAGCAATTTCCTAAAGCCTTGAAAACATGGCTCTTTCCTTAGCAGGGTACCCCTGTCCTTTGCTTCGATGCTCGCTCTGTTTTTGTCTTTTCTTAGCCGGTTCTTATGCTGCAAGCGCCTTGTGACCTTGCGGTGACAAACTGCGCTCTACCTATGACAATGACATTGACTTTCAAGTGAAGCACCTTGCACTAATCCAGACAACCCTTATGGTGAATTTAGTGGTCTCAGACAACCACAACAAGCTCTCTAAGTGGTAGCTGTGGAGAGCAGCCTTCTGGCTAAGTCCAGAAGGTGTAAAGCAGCTTGTTTAACCAGTACTAATCATATAGTGTAGGTTAAGTGAAAAAGAACCACACAGTGAAGTTATAAATATATTTATTTATTATGAACACTCACTAACACATTGCAAGATCTCCTACCCAGATATATAATCACAATACACACAATACTTCAACAATAGAAAACATAAGTAGCAAAAATACACAGTGGTCTCCAGGGGGAGACCAAATTATATACTATGAAAGTGGAAATCAAACAACGAACTAAGACAAAACTGGACATAGAAGTTGTAGAATTTTTGGGACCTAAAGAACCACCCAAGTTAAGTACTCAGGAACCCCATGGAGGCTGTGTGCAGAGTGGGAACACAACCGCATGTTCAACACAAGTCAAGTCAATGAAGAAGTTGCGGTTGCAGTTTTTTAAAAGGACCCTTCTCAGAGGACCCTGAAGAAACCCAGCGGAAAATGGAAGGTTTGAGAGTCAACTCACCCATGGATACCCCGGGAACCAGGATACCGTCACCAGGGAAGCCAGGTGTGTAGGTGCGAAGTGATGTCGGAAACCGCCATAGACCACATGGAGGACTTCCGTAAAGATGCCGCTGGTGTAGAAGTTGATTAAGGGTAAGAGGTACCTTCAAGCAGAGGGTACGGAGTCTATGCCACTCATGAGTGACCGGAAGGCATGGAAGACTAATGCCCACTGATGTCGGAAGATGCAGGAGTGTTTACAGTGACCTTACGCTGTAGCTGTGTGGACCAGGCGACGCTGTGGAAGACCAGAAGCCGTTTGCGAGCTGTCCCATGTCAGATGTCAAGAGCCAGGGGGTGGGTGTCCAGTGGGAGCACCAACAAGCCTCAGCAGGGGCAACAAACATGGCAGACAAAAAAGGTGCAGTGTTGGGACCAGCAAGGTCTAAGGGACTCAACACAAGCAGGTAAGTCAGAGTAGGCCAGAGCACACAGGGGATCCCACTGGAGCCAAAGAAGACCCTCAAAAGGACCCACAGGCCGGAGGCACAGAAGTCGCAGGAGTACCTCGAGTAGCTCATCAATGATGCACGCCCACGGTGCAGAAGATGCGGTGAGGAGAAAGAGCTTGGTAGCAAGAGAGGCTGGAGTTTCTTGGAGCCCAAAGATCTTTGGTGAAGAGAGTCAACAAGCCTTGGCAACGGCAAGTCGACACGGTGCACTGGGGTACGGCTCCAGCAGTTCCGATGAGGGATACTGGCTTACAACTTGCTGTGAAGAGGTGCAGGGATCGAGGGTATTGCAGAGCCACAACCAGTGTTGCTGAACCTTTCGGAGTTCGTGGGAGCTCAGGAACAGCAGATCGGTCACCTTTGTTGCAATGCCTGCAGATGGAGGAGGGTGACTCCTTCACTTCAAGTGAGATTCCTTCAGAGGTCTTGAATGTCTATAGGCCTGGAGAAGCATCTGTATGGAGAAAAGGCACAGACGACGAAGAAGAATGGCAGGATGACAAGACCAGAAGCAGCAGGAGTCTTCCCGGTGCAGTCAAAAGTCAAACAAAGTCCAAAATGCCCAGACGGTTGAAGATAAAGTGGTTTTGCATCGAAATCTTGCCCCATGACAAATCTAAAGTGGACTGAGAGAGGTGGCCAGCTGGATGAATAACAACTGTCTCCAGCTGAACGCGACAAAAACGGAGGTGATGATCGTTGGAAGGGATGCGGACCACTGGGGGGACGGATGGTGGCCTCCCGAGATGGGATCAGCGCCGGCCCCCGTCCTGGAACTCAGGAATCTGGGAGTATGGCTCGACCACACGTTAAGCTTTGTGACTCATACGAAGAGAGTGGCGGCCTGCTGTTTTGGAGTATTACGCGTGCTAAAACCCCTGCTCAGATTTTTTGATGCTCCTACTAGACAGCTGGTCATTCAAGCAATGATTATCTCTCGGCTGGACTACGCCAGTTCACTCCTTTTAGGAGCGAACCAAGCTGAGATCCTTCGTTTACAGCGAGTCCAGAACGCTGCGGCTAGGGCGGTGGTCGGTTTGCCCCGGACCTGCCCCACCTCTAATACTCTGCGGTCCCTGCACTGGCTCCCGATAAACAAGAGAATTCAATTCAAGGCTCTTTGCCTGGTTTTTAAAATTCTTCGAGAGTCGGCACCTGTGATACTTAACAAACTGCTCTCTCCCTACGTTCCTACCCGCTCACTCCGATCCCTAGGACAATCCTTGGTGGTTGTCCCCTGTTTTAGACTTAGCCGGATGGGGGGTCGCTCCTTCCGAGTGAAAGCTGCTACCCTCTGGAATGCGCTCCCCTTGGAAATCCGCCTTATGGATGATCTAATATCCTTTCGCAGGGCCCTGAAAACCTTCTTGTTTTAATGTTCCCTGTTTTAAGTGTTCTGCTTTTTTGTTGCTGGATTTTGTGTTATGTTGTGTCTACCTTTCCCTGCGCCAGGACGCTCCTTCGCTGGAGCAGCCGAGCGCATTAAAAATGTAAATAACATAACATAACATAACATAACATAAAGAACCACACACAGGTAAGATCATAAGTACCCTAAACAAAGGGTTGGGACAATTTAGGGGTCCCTCCCAGAGGAGGGCCTGGACAGTGGGGCGGACACCCCTGTGTGCTTTGTCCAGTTTTGTGCCAGGGCAGGAGCCAACGGCTCCCTGAACTGGTTCTAACTGGAATATGCAAGGAGGGCACCAAATGTGCCCTTCAAAGCATTCTAGTGGCGCTGGCAATCGCCCCCCACCATGGTCCAATACACTAAGTCCTGACAGGAAACCTACTGTACTACCTTCCCCTGCTTGACCTTGGCTCAGCAGTAGGAGGGCAAAATGGTGTTTCTAGTTGGCAGCAGCCATAGCTTGTTTTACGGATCTGGCAGAGGGCTTCCCGGAGAGGCCCACATGTGCATGGAATCATACCTACAAAAACAATCTACGCTGTTGGCTATGATTCCAAAGTGTTTGATACCAAACATGCCAGGTGTCATTACATCCGGTATAGAGTTAGCCATTGTGTAATGACGCATGGCCATTCTATGTATCGTAATGGCTGATGCACTTACATCACCTGGAGAATGGACTCCAGGAATTGTAGGGGTGTCCTGCTCCTGCAGGGGCACCCTCCCACTTATAACCAAGCTCCCTGCCTTCAGAATTGACTTATAGGTTTTGTGTTTAAATTTCTTTATTGATTTTATATTAACCAAACAATCCACAACACAATGCAATGTGCAAGTATGGCTGTGAGCCCTTACGACTGGGCAAGCTAGGATGTATAGGATAGAATAAGAAAAAAGAACAAACCCATCCTACCTCCCCTTCCCGACTTATAGGTTTTAAGTGTTGTGACCTCAGATATAAGAAAACATATATATGTCGCAAGTGGTGCAACGGCAGGCCTGTAAACACACTTTGAGTGGTCTCCTATGGGTGCAATAATACATGCTTCAGCCCATGGGGGACCCCAAGTGTACCTAAGCCCTGGGTACCTTAGTACCATATAAGGGTACACCAGTAGCCAATCGGGGGGGGGGGTACCTAAGTAATCACTAAGGTCCAATTTGGGGAGGAAACACAGAGACTGGAGTCCTGATTTGCAGGGTCCCAGTTACACTACTCAGAAAAACATATTGACACCAGCAAAAATTGGTGGTAACCATGAAAGCAGATCCTACTTTCCTAACTCGACATTAGGGAAATGTTCAGAGACCTTAAGCAATCCCTCACGGCCATTGATTGCAAAGTTGACTCCCTAGCAGGTAGATTCGACTGCCTAAAAGAAAAGGTGTCTAGCCACGACGAACGGCTCGGACAGCTGGAACAGCATACCTCAGCAGCAGAAGACAAAGGGAGCACAACAAGGGAGAAAATGCTCTGCTTGGTAAAAGGGCTTGAGGTAATCATTAACAAAAATGAGGACATGGAAGCCAGGTCAAGGCAGAACAATATTAGAATTCTGGGAATTCCGGAGTTCACTGCCATGACCCATGTTGAGGACTATGTGGAGGAAATGCTGAGGGCCCCGTTTGGAGAGTCTCTATCGAACGTCTGCATAGTGCACACAGATAGCAGGGCCAAAGGCCTCCGCTGGGTGCACCCGCCTGGTCGATTATTGCCTGTCTCCTAAATTATAGAGGTAGAGATGCTGTGGCGCGGGACCAGCAGTTTGTAACCTACCAAGGGAACATTGTGTCCTTTTACCCTGATTTTAAGTTGTCTGTAAAGGCGGCGAGACGTGACTTCCTGCCAGTGAAACGGTCTCTCCAAAATACAGATGGCAAATACTCTTTACCTTATCATGCAAAACTGCGTATCTTTCAAGCTGGCAAAATGACCTATTTCACTGACCTGAAGGCCGCAGCCAGATTTGTAAGAGGTCTCGGACCAGCCAAGTCGGATGCTCGATCGCAGCATGAACCGATTGACAGCAGCCACACAAGTGACAACGATTGAACTAGCTGGATGATGATGGGAGCTGGGTGGGACTCTATGCCTGTGACTTACTGGCAGGGATTATTGAAGTGAAGGAATGAGGGGACTTTTTGCAATTTTCGTTTTGAATTGTGTGTCAGTGACTGTTCCTCCTCTGCGGGTCGGAACAGGCCGGCTGCAAATACTGGTTCCAGCCACCCAGCTTACACTGAGCTGGGAAGAGCTTGGAACCTACTGGTTCCCCTTCAGGGATGATTCCTATAATTTGTTATGATGTTAGCCCTAGAAGGCTATGTTGGGGTGGGAGGGTCTGTATCCAGCCTGTTTGGGAGGCTTGGGTGGGTGTTGTCTGAGTTGTGGAACTTGACGTAATCTCCCTCCTTTTTCTTTCCCCTGACTCTGTTCCTCCTTTCTTTGCTGGCCTCCTCCTCCTCCCTTGCTGCTATTGGGGGGTTCTCCACAAGAGAGATGGCCTGTAACGCCCAGCTGTGAATCTAGACCCACTGATTAGAGAACTCATTCGATTAGGTGGACTATCAGGCATACACATTTATTGGGCAAAGTCAGTGATTTTCCCACTTATGGGGCCCACTGTGCAGTTTCGATAGATGTTCTCCGTCCACAGGGCGGAGGGCCCAGTGAGTTTTTTGGGCATTCGGCTAAGCCAAGAAGTTGATGTGCTATGAAGATCGAATTACGGCTGTCTGATGGACTGGCTGGAGAGTCATCTGAAACAATGGGCACGGCTGCCACTGTCTCTCATTGCCAAAATGGTTATACTGCTCACATTTCTTTACTTATTCATTAACCTTTCCTTCCCTTTTACCAGCAGCTTCAGGCATGGGCTCCATTCTAACATTATTTTATTGGCATGGGCCGCGAAACGACCCACGTCCTCTTGGGAGACATTGATGCTTCCTTTTGAGCAAGGTGGACATGGATCTTAATTATAGCTGTGTACATGCACACTTTGGGTTTCACTGGGTATACACTACACAATTCATAGCGCACACTACGCTGGAACATGAACAGGCTGCATCAAAGGCGTTGCATGTGGTCCCCCATAGGGCGCAAATTAGGCCCAGAGTGGACGCAATAAGAAGCACTGTATGGGCATGGCACGAGCTGCATCAGAGGGCGCAGCTGGAGGTGCGCTGTAGGGCGCAGGTGGTGGTGCTCGCAGGTGGTGGTGCTATTCGCTTCATCTATACCGCCAATCAAACACCCCACACTACCATTCTCCCAGGACATGGGAACCTGCAATAGAATATGGAGACTTTGGCTTAACACAATGGAAGATGCATTTCCGGAGTGCGTATTTATTGTAATGCAACAGGTCTTAGATGGCGGGGAGTTCAATGTGATGGACAGATTTACTGCGTAACAACTCTGCCTCATTTCCAATAGCACCGCCCACGCTTTAGGTGCTGGTAAGCTTCTTGAAGAATACCTCCCCAAACTGATAACGCGGCTTTACACTGAAATGCAACAAAACGGCTCAGGTGTGCGTTCCTAAGGTGAGGCATGAGTGGGAGGTCCAGTTGGGCATACTGGTATCAGAAGAGCAGTGGACATTCTGTTGTGCCCAGGCTAGAGAACTATCCACTAACTACAGGCTGCGTTTGATACATTACAAATTTTTGCAAAGAATATATTGGACACCGGAATGGCTGTTTAAGGCCGGCTTGATTGAGGATGAGAGTTACTTTAGATGCATGGTTCCCTGCACACATTTCTTGCACCTGTCATGGGACTTCCCCAACATTATCTGCTACTGGGGGACTGTTTTTGATGCAATTGAAGAAATGGTGGATTTGCGATTGCAGCATTCCCCCTTGATTGCACTGCTGGGATATGTGGAGAACTTCCCCTTAGACAACAGGAAATTAATCTTGCTGCTCGGTAAACGGCGAGTAGCAATGTGTGGGGGCTGCCGCTCGATCTCTCGTGTGGAGGATTGGCTCCAGGACGCAGCGGTTTGTCTGGGCCAACTAGCAGCCCCCTGGGATCTAATGTCTGTCCAGGAGTGATCCATAGATTTACAGCCTTACCTGCGAGCCTGAGAGGAGACATAATCCCCCCCACCTCCCCTCAGTGTGCCGACCTATTGCCAATAGAGTGTGATGATGGACATTGATGTCACACTGGGTACGTGAAGTAAGGTGAGGAGGTCATTCCTTCCCTCCCTCTTTCTTCCTCTCTCGTTTGCTTACTTTGTGCCCCTCCGATTTCCTAGTTTTAGAGTTACTGAATCAAGATTTGCCTAATATAGATATGACATGATGATATAATGTTCTTGTACTAGGTGGTTCTGTGTAAGAAGAACTGTATGGGGCTCAGTTTCTACAAACAATTCTACGATGATGCTGTATACTCCAGACTGTACTCACCGATAACTTCAATAAACAGAATTTTTTTAAAAAGTGTCTACAGTTGTAGCTCAGCCATTCCCCTCCCCAGTTGTATGTTTGAAACCAAACCGCTAGTTCCTCAAGCAAGCCTTCTTTTTGCATTCTTGTTCAAGCCCTTGATGCTAAAATATGGTCAAATGGAAGACTTACTATTCCTACAGCTGCTTTAGTTGAGAATCAATGGAGTTAGAAGTTATTTGACTCCTAATTAATTGCTAATGATTACGTGCCTTCAGCGGCATGGGCATAAAGGCACACAAAGAGAACTGTGTGACACCTCCCTATAAGCCAGGCTGATTTTAGACTCTTGCACCATGGACACCATCTTAAACACAAACAGGATGATCCTACTGTTGGGGACTTGTGTTTTTATTTGCCCATGGTTGACACAGTCTGAGGGGAAAATGGAGGCTACACTTTCATGGTGATCAAGAGACAATTCTGTAATCACCGAACAAAATAATTACCTGAGCACATAAGGGACCTGGCATTACAGACATAGATAATTTACATTAGTGGCAGGGACAACAGCAGCAGAATGAGGGGAATTACTAGAACTAAAACCCGATAATTCACCAAAGCCTTACAAATTACCATCTCTACAAAAGATTACAGAATGGGACGTCGTCTCAGAATTTTGCGACACGGCTAAGGGCTGCTGTAATCCAACCATTTAGAAAATCTCTGCATCCATAGTGATGCAGCACAGAAGGAAAATAAGCAGCCTAGATATCCTGGAATAGAATTCATCGACCTAGGCAGATGACTACTGAGTCTCTGATAACCTCACAGAAGGGCTTATGGGAGGGAGAAGGTCTCTCTAAAACAAAACGTCAAAGGTGGGACTGTTTAGGACGTAGAGGGAAAATAATGCTTCTGAAACCAACAAGGGAAGCACTGCTAAGGGGATATGTCCCAGCAGTAAAAGTGCTACTAGTGTGATACAGCTCACAGAATGGCTCAGCAGCAAGCAGTGATACCTGATAATTATCAAAGGTGAATGGGGCATGATACAACTACTCTAATGGAGTGACCAGCAAGTTGTGAAGAGCTCAGCATAATCCTTTTACACAGGAAAAAGTTCACAGTGTGTGCAGACATATCAATGCAAGGATTTTAAAACCATGAACTACCAGACAGAAAAGCCCTTTTAACATTCCCAAAACAAATTACAATTGTGTCGGTTAAATCAATTTCCTTTACTTGATGGTAATATTTTCCACCTTTAAGAAAAACATGTTAACAACATTACACAAAGAGCTTCAAATAGAATACAATCTTACCCTTAAGGACCAAACATTCATAAGACCACCAAGGCCGCCAGACACCAAAGCTAGCCCATCCGTGCTGAATGCAACTGTTTTAACAGGTGTGATATGTCCTTTCAGCTGGTAAACACACTTTATTGTGTCCTGGTAACCATCCTGTAAATGATTAATATTAGTACAAATGGTAACTAACATAGGATCAGCAACATGCACATGAAAACATAATTCCTCATTTACAAATGAATTGCAATAAACAATACCAAATGCACAAGTTACTACTTGTGAAACAATATATCTGTAAGAGACATTAGTTAGTGATAGATTCCTTACCTTAGAATATCCCCAGGCGTCAGGCTGGATCCGGAAAGTAGGTGGCCTCCTGCGGCTCCACGCCTGTCACTGGCCTCGTAGGCGCCGAGATGACGTCACAGAGAGTACTTAGGTGCCACCAATGAGCGCTGACGTCAGTTCTGTACACAACTATTCCGTGCCGAAAAGCAGAGCCATGCAAGAAACTGACAATTGGTGCATCAAACTAGGGCCCTAAAAGGGGATGACCTTAACACTAGTAATTAGTGCGCAGAACGGGGAGGATGGGTGGGGCGGTAAGGAATCTATCACTAACTTATGTCTCTTACAGATATATTGTTACACAAGTAGTAACTTCTGCATCTGAAAGAGACACGTTAGTGATAGATTCCTTACCTTAGAATAGATACCCCAGCAATACCAAATCCGGTGGTGGCTCTGCGAACACGATTACACCAAAAAGTCACGGAGCACAGAACGGCCAAAGAAGCTGTCTCTCCGGACCGGACTGTCAAGGCAGTATTACTTGGTAAACGTGTGCAGCGAGGCCCCAGTAGCTGCCTGACAAATGTCCTGCAAGGAAACGCCACGTCCCAAGGCAGTAGTGAATGCAGTTGCCCTGGTCGAATGGGCACGCAGCCCCAAAGGAGGCTCCTTTTTGGCCAAGGAGTAATATGCTTTGATGCACAAAACAATAAAACAACAGGGGGTGGTAATGGACAGAGTTTCTGAATTAAGCAGAATACTCTCACCCAGTCAAGAGATCAGGGCTTAATCCAACACCGTTTTTTAGCTCACTGCACCATCCCAGCTCAGAACCTGGCTATATGCAAATTAGTCTGTCCCTGGCCCAGTGTATCATGGGAACAGGGCAAACCAAACTACCAAGCCAATTCTTTCACTGGGAAGGAAACAAGCTACCGGGGACCGGTTTCTGGCATTTCAGCCGTCTTCGGCCCGGCTTGCTTGAATCCTGATGGTGCAATGAGCTAGGGACTCACGTCTGAGTATACCCTTCCACGCTTATGGGGGACAAAATAATTAAACAACAGGGGGTGGTAATGGACAGAGTTTCTGAATTAAGCAGAATACTCTCACCCGGTCAAGAGATCAGGGCTTAATCCAACACCGTTTTTTAGCTCACTGCAACATCCCAGCTCAGAACCTGGCTATATGCAAATTAGTCTGTCCCTGGCCCAGTGTATCATGGGAACAGGGCAAACCAAACTACCAAGCCAATTCTTTCACTGGGAAGGAAACAAGCTACCGGGGACCGGTTTCTGGCAATTCAGCCGTCTTCGGCCCGGCTTGCTTGAATCCTGATGGTGCAATGAGCTAGGGACTCACGTCTGAGTATACCCTTCCACGCTTATGGGGGACAAAATAATTAAACAACAGGGGGTGGTAATGGACAGAGTTTCTGAATTAAGCAGAATACTCTCACCCAGTCAAGAGATCAGGGCTTAATCCAACACCGTTTTTTAGCTCACTGCACCATCCCAGCTCAGAACCTGGCTATATGCAAATTAGTCTGTCCCTGGCCCAGTATATCATGGGAACAGGGCAAACCAAACTACCAAGCCAATTCTTTCACTGGGAAGGAAACAAGCTACCGGGGACCGGTTTCTGGCATTTCAGCCGTCTTCGGCCCGGCTTGCTTGAATCCTGATGGTGCAATTAGCTAGGGACTCACGTCTGAGTATACCCTTCCACGCTTATGGGGGCCAAAACAACCCACGGGGAAATGGTTCGTTTGTGCACAGCCCAACCTTTTTTGGCGCCAATGTAGCCAACAAAGAGTTGATCATCCACCCGGAACTGTTGTGTACACTGCAGACAGAAAGCGAGCGCACATTTTGGGTCCAGACGGTGGAGCCTCTCCTCTTCCCTGGAAGGATGCGGAGGCGGAAAGAAGGTGGACAAAGTGATGGTCTGCCCGACGTAGAAGGGCGTGACAACCTTTGGCAGAAAAGAAGTACGGGTCCTTAAAACCACCTTGTCCAGATGACCGGAAAGGAGGTTTGGAAGAAAAGGCCTGGAGCTCATTCACTCTCTTGTTAGAGGTGATAGCAACCAGGAAAGCTGTCTTAAGAGTAAGAAGACATAAAGGACAGTTATGAAGAAGCTCAAAGGGAGCGCACATCAGAAAAGTCAAGACAAGATTTAAGTCCCATTGAGGCATTATGAAGGGCACGGGAGGAAACGTGTGTGTAATGCCTTTGAGAAAGCGGTGTGAAAAAGTACCATCTTTCTTGCATGGTATGACCCCATTTTTTGCTGAATCGCTGATGTGCTTTGACTGAGTGTGCCCTGGGCCCCTGCCAATCAGGTGCCCAGGGCCTGTGTTCCTTCCCTAAAACTGTGTTGAAACTAAAACCCAATTGGCATCTCTGGCCACATGTCAGCCCCTAGTAAAATTGTACCCTAGGTACCCAGGGCATTGTGACCAGAGAAGACCCCCTAAGGGCTGCAGCACTTATTGTGCCACCATTAGGGCCCCTGCACCCTGACACACACACACTGCCTTTGCAGGCTGAGTGTCCTGGTGCATTACTAAACAAAGAGTCGACATGGCACACATCCCTGAGTGCCATTCCCACAACCCTACTGCCCTGGCATACATCAGTCACCCCTCTAGCTGGGTGGCCTATACCAGTGGTTGGGCACAGGAGCATGCGCCCTGTGCCCCTACAGTACCCAGGTCCATTCCTGGGCACTGTAAGTGCAGTGATGCCCTTAAGAGTAAATGGTGCTGGAAGGTTGTCATTACGAACTCTACTACACTGAAGACTGACAAATTTGATATCAAACTTCTCAGGACATTAAACCCGCACTGATACAGAACCCTAACCTACAATCCACGTCTTGTCTGAGAGGCTGCCTAGGCTGCCACACAGCAGACATGTTGCTGGACCCCTGGGTGGAGAGCTCCCTGCTCTCATGGGCCTGCAACAATGCACATCCTGGAAGAGGTGCAAGGTCTCCTCCCCAGGATGGGCAGAGGGAAGCTTCAAAGGCATGCCGCCTTTGTGAGCTTCTCCAGGCCACTTGCTGTACTCAGCAACTGGCCCCCACCACTTCTGACCCCCACTCTGGCGGGAAGACTGGTGGGAAACCCTACGTCAGGAGAGGGGGTGTGGCACACCTCGGGTGGGGGAGGCGAGGTGAAGCACGACCCCGGGCTGCCACCATCTTGAGGACGGGGAGCACTACCCACTCACAGCTAGGCTCCTGCCCCCCTCTCACAGGAGAGGAGCAGGATAGGGGGTGTACCAAACCCAGGACAGGGACCTATTGGTCCCTGCCCTCACACTACCTGTAATGCCCCAAAATCTAGTCTTTAGGGGCACCCTGAACCTTTCATCGACAGATCCCGATTGCAACAAGAAGAAGAACAAGAAACAAGAAGACCTGCCGTGCAGCTGCTAACAAAAGGATAACACCCACTGACTTGGCCCCAGAACCCTACAGGCCGGTTGATCCTTGAACCTGCTCCTGCAAAACTCCGATGTCTCCTGCGGAGAGCAACCTCGAACAAATGATTTACACTGTCCTCTGATACTGCCTTACTGCTCGACCAAGCTACCACTTTAGAGAGTAAGGTTATATCTAACTTTATAAGTTTATACACCTGCATACCGCAGGATGAGACGATCCAAGTGATATCTGATGCCCTGGACCGATCTGACTGGGGTTTTACAACTTCACGCACCTTTGTAGTGGAGTGTGCCACATTGGCACTTAAACGAAACTTCTTCAAATATGAAGGTGACATTTATCTCCAAACCACGGGGACTTCTATGGGCAGTACATTTGCCCCTAGTGTGGCGGGGCTTTATGTTTACCATTTCGAACGCGAATTCATTTTAACACCTGACAATCCTTTTTCATCGAACATCATTCTCTGGCAACGTTACATAGATGATGTTCTAATGATCTGAAAGGGTGAAGAGAACATCTTACTCTCCTTTTATGATTGGGTTAATTCATGTGACCCTCATCTACGGTTCACCCAGGGGCATGCAGTAGATAAAATCGTTTTCCTTGATGTCACCATCACAAAAACAGGAGAACAGTTACGAACTAAGACTTTCTGTAAATCTACCGCTAAAAACAATCTCCTACATTTCGCGTGTTTTCACCCGTGCACCTTAAGAGAAAATCTTCCCTTTGGCCAATATCTCCGCACAAGAAAAAATTGTAGTGAAGTGACGGATTTTATAGAACAGGCGTCTGGCTTGACTAATAAGTTACAACAACGAGGCTACCCAAAGAAGATCTTGAAAAAAGCTTAAAGAGAGCAAAAAACCAACACAGGGATGCCCTTTTAGAAACTTATCAGAAGGAGAATGATGCAGAGGCTCCACTAACTTGTGTGACAACTTACAATGCGGTTTCAAACAATGTAAGCAACTGCATAAACACACATTGGAGTATCCTAACAAGCAATAGACATGACTGGGAAAAACCTCTCTTCTCTTCCCGCAGGGCAAGAAGCCTGTAAGACTCTTTGGTTCACACTCGCCCTAAGAATGATCGTAAGGAAGGAGGAACATCAGTCCTGAATGCTTGGGGTCTTCCTCCAGTGACTGGTCATTTCCCCTGTGGGAGTTGCAGCGTTTGCCACCTGACTAAAAGCACCAAAGTACTGACTATTGAAACTGGTAAAGAGTGGCAACAACGACACCATACGAACTGCAACTCATGTAATGTAGTGTATTTAATCACTTGCCAGTGTGGTTTAAAATGTGTGGGAATGACAAAAAGACAGATTAAATTGCGTATCTGCGAACACTGCAGTAATATCCGTTGCCAACGCAATACCACTAATTGACATCTCATTTTTTGGATAAAAAACATGCACCTAATGACATTAGTTGGACCATTATTGAACAATTGGATAATGGTAATGATAATGGCCTTTTTGAAAAAGAGCAAAGGTGGATATATCGCCTGTCTAGCCATACTATAGGCATGAATGATGACAATCCGTGGGGGTCGGTAATGAGATGCTGAGATTGAGACACCATAGGAATTGACTCATCTAATACCACTGTAGTGCTTTCATTGACTGGTCAGAGAAGTTGCTGTTGAACATCTCTGCTACATTCCATCCTTTATTGTGCCCTCACCAGTAATTGCTGTTAATATTAATGGCTTGATATCTTGTTATCTGTGGGACATGATATATTTATAGATTGTGACTGAAAATGAAGCCAACCATCTATACAGTTCTGATATTTGTAAACTTTAGTTTGCTTTTTTCAAACATCTATGAGCATTCATGCACAATCAGGAGTGAGCTTTTTAATACGAAACACCCCGTTAAAAATCAAGTTACTGGGTTAAGCTAGGTTGCTATTTTGTTACTGGAAAAGGATGTCAATAAAGCATTATTGTAACTTCCGAACCCCTTAACATGTTTTTTCTAATGAAATAGACCTCGTGTCGTTGTATTACTCGGGTTCGTTTCAGAACCAAAGTATACCCCGGTAACATTTCCATTACTATAAATACATATTAATGGCGAGTGTCAGGTTCATGCTAGGAGTTCGAACCGACTAGGGAATTTTGCTAAATTTTAACTGATAATACGATCTTTAATACTGCTAGAATGTACTACAGCCCTCTGGCCCTTTAAGGGAGAGTAGGTCAAACACTTCACCACTATGATGTTGGCCCACATGTCCTAACACGTGAAAGCAGCGGGAAGGATTTCTTCCGTTCGCCGCTGACGGCCAGTGTTTTTCGGGCCGCGGAAGTGCCAACAAGATAGGTTCTACACGGGGAGTCGCCGCCGCACAAGTAAGTCTGGGACGGGTCCTTTAGAAGAACGGTTACTTGATTAAACATAACCAGGTTAACTGAACCTTTGTTTCTGTAGACGGAGCGCGACGTGAAGAACACCCCTGCCGCGCTCGCCCATGTAGCATTGCAAATTACCAGCTATGGTGAGTTTTAAACCATTAAGAAGTCAAAGTCAAATAATGCTTTATTCGAGGTTCACTCATTAAAGCAAGTACATAAACAAAAACTTAACAATCATTTACAATCGAACAAGTTACTTACCTTCGGTAACGATATATCTGTAAGAAACATTAGTTAGTATTAGATTACTTACCTTAGAATATCCCCAGGCGTCAGTCTGGATGCGGAAACTTTTGCGTAGCAGTACCCCTGCGCGTCGGTAGGCGTCGTCTGCAGGCGTCCCCTGCGGCTCCGCGTCCGTCGTTGGCGTCGTGCGCCGTGATGACGTCGCTGGAGTATATAGACTCCGCCTCCGCGTGCTGACGTCAGTTCTTTGCGCACAGCTTTTCCACGCCAGAACACACAGAGCCATGTGAGAACCAACACTGGTGCCATTGAAACTAGGGCCCTGAAAGGGATGTCCTTAACCCTAGGTATCAGTTCGCAGAACGGGGAGGATGGGTGGGTCAGTAAGGAATCTAATACTAACTAATGTTTCTTACAGATATATCGTTACTGAAGGTAAGTAACTTGTTCATCTGAAAGAAACATGTTAGTATTAGATTCCTTACCTTAGAATAGATACCCCAGCAATACCAACCCCGGTGGTGGGTCTGCGAACCAATACAATACTACACCAGAAAGTCCTGGAGGACAGAACGGCCAAAGAAGCCATCCCTCCGGACTTGACTGTCCAGGCAGTAGTGCCTCGCAAAGGTGTGCAGCGAGCCCCACGTAGCCGCCTGACAAATGTCCTGCAAGGGGGCTCACCGGCCCAGGGCAGTAGTAGCCACCGTGGCCCGAGTGGAATGGGCCCTCAGCCCAACAGGAGGCTCCTTCCGAGCCAAAGAGTAGCACGCTTTGATGCACAGAACGACCCACCGAGAGATTGTCCGTTTATGTACCGCCCGTCCCTTCTTCGCACCCACATAGCCAACAAACAGTTGGTCATCCACCCGGAACTGGCGTGTGCGATCCATATAAAATGAAAGCGCACGTTTTGGGTCCAGACGATGGAGCCGTTCTTCATCCTTTGAAGGATGCGGAGGCGGGAAGAAGGAAGGGAGGGTGATGGACTGCCCGATGTGAAAAGCAGAGACAACTTTGGGCAGGAAAGAAGGTCTAGTTCTCAGAACCACCTTATCTGGATGAATGGACATGAAAGGAGGTTTGACAGAAAGAGCCTGGAGCTCACTCACCCTCCTGGCAGAGGTGATGGCAACCAGGAAGGCCGTCTTTAAAGTCAGGAGACGGAGAGGACAGGAATGAAGTGGCTCAAAGGGAGCACACATCAAGAAGGTTGTCACCAGGTTCAAGTCCCACTGAGGCATCACAAACGGAACAGGTTGATACATGTGTGTGATGCCCTTCAAGAATCTTGTTACAATGGGGGACTTGAACAAAGAAGGCTGATCAGGTAGCCTTAGAAAGGCTGAAAGGGCAGAAAGGTAGCTTTTGATAGTGCCCAGAGCAGAGCCCTGCTGGGCAAGAGAAAGAAGGAAGAGAAGGACCTCAGAAAGAGGGGCAGAGAGAGGATCCACAGCCTTTGCTGTGAACCATGCCACAAACTTGTTCCACCGACAGGCGTATACCGATTTCGTGGAGGAACGCCTGGCTGCCAGAATTACATCACAAACTTCAGGAGGCAAGTCAAATGGCCTCAACTGCCGCCGCTCAATCTCCACGCGTGGAGGTGGAGGCTGGACAGGTTCGGGTGGAGGACCGTCCCCTGCTGCTGCGACAGAAGGTAATCCTGAAGGGGCAGGCGGATCGGGGGACCGACTGACATGCTGAGTAGCTCGGGATACCAGTACCTTCGAGCCCAGTCCGGAGCCACAAGGATGACTTGGGCCCGGTCGCACCTGATCTTCTTCAGCACTCTGGGCAGAAGTGGTATAGGCGGAAAGGCGTATAACAGACCGCAACTCCACTCGCGCCGAAAGGCGTCGCCGTGCGAGTGCCGTCTTGGAAACTCCAACGCGCAGAACTGATGACATTGCGCGTTCTCTTCGGTGGCGAATAGATCTAACTAAGGCTCTCCCCATTGCCGAAAGAGGCCTTGCGCCACGTCCGAGTTCAGACGCCATTCGTGATCCATCGAGCACCGACGGCTGAGTTCGTCCGCCCTGGCGTTCCGAGAACCTGCCAGGTGTTGAACCGTCAGTCACGCCCTGACGTTCCAGCCATTGCCAGAGGCGCAGAGCCTCCTGGCAGAGGGTCCACGACCCCACCCCGCCCTGTTTGTTGCAGTACCACATGGCGGAGGTGTTGTCCGTGAACACCTGCACTACACTCCCGTTGACAAAGGGGAGGAACGCTTTCAGTGCCAAACGAATCGCCCGCAGCTCCAGCAGATTTATATGGAGCCGGGACTCCGCCGGAGACCAGATGCCTCTGATCTCTGCCTCTCCCAAGTGGCCTCCCCAGCCCTGGAGGGACGCGTCCGTCACAACAACGTGCTCCGGTTGGGGAAGGGAGAGGGATCTGCCTCTGACCCAATCGCGGTCCGTAAGCCACCACTGCAGTTGTCTCGCAGTGCCCTCCGAGATCAAGACGTGGTCGGACAGGTTGCCCTGATGCTGGGCCCACTGAAACTTCAGGTCCCACTGCAGGGCCCGCATCCGCCACCGGGCGTGATGCACCAGAAGGATGCAGGAAGCCATCAGCCCCAGCAGCCGCAGCGTCAACCTGACCGAAACCCGGGATAACGGCTGGAAGATGGGAATCAAAGCCTGTATATTCTGGATTCGCCGTTCCGGAGGATAGACCTGAAACTGAGCCGAGTCAAGAACCGCTCCGATGAAAAGGAGCTTTTGAGAGGGGCACAGGTGCGATTTCGGCACATTGATGGAGAACCCCAGCTGGTGCAGGAGATCTGCCGTCATGTGAAGGTGGCTGACGACTGTCTGGGGCGAGCCCGCCTTCATCAACCAGTCGTCTAGATAGGGGAAGACTGAGACCCCCAATCTGCGCAGATGAGCTGCGACCACCGCCATCACTTTGGTGAACACCCGTGGGGCGCTTGTTAAGGCCGAAGGGGAGCACGATAAACTGAAAATGCTCGAGGCCTACTGTGAACCGCAGGTAACGCCGGTGGGCCGGCAGGACAGGGATGTGAAAGTACGCATCCTGCAAGTCCAACGCTACCATCCAGTCTTGTGGGTCTAGAGCAGCCAAGACCTGAGCCAAAGTCAAAATCTTGAACTTCTCCTTCCGGAGGAAGCCGTTGACGTTTCTTAGATCCAAGATAGGACGTAGGCCCCCTTTGTCCTTCTTGGGTACCAGAAAGTAGTGGGAATAGCAACCACGTCCTACTTCTGGCCCAGGAACGCGCTCGATGGCCCCCTTGGCCAAGAGGGCCGTAACTTCCTCTTTCAGAAGTGCCAAGTGGTCCCCCGACACACGGTGGTTCTGAGGTGGCATGGCTTGAGGGGTTGTCTCGAAGGGGAGGGAGTAGCCCCTTCGGACGAGCTGCAGCACCCACCTGTCCGACGTTATTGTGCGCCAGTGGGAGAGGTGATGGCGAACCCTGCCTCCCACCGGTGTCACATGGGCCTGAAAGCTCAGACTAGGAGGATTTAGAGGCAGATGCTGCGGGGGAAGGTGTGGCCTGACCTCGCCGCTGTCCCCGACCGCCACCACGGCGGTTTCCACGGCCGCCACCGCGTTGATAATTCTGTTGCGGCGCGTGGCTGGCAGCACGTGTGGGACCGCCCCTTCCTTGGCCACGAAAGGAGCGAAACGAACCCGTTTGCTGGCGCTTGGTCGAGAGACCTAAGGACTTGGCCGTGACCCTGGAGTCCTTGAAGCGCTCCAGCGCGTGGTCCGCTTTGTCGCCGAACAGGCGACTGCCATCAAACGGCATGTCCATCAAAGCATTCTGGACATCAGCCAAGAAGTTGGCGGATCTCAGCCAGGCGTGGCGACGAATCGCCACCGTCGTGGACATCGCTCTGCCCAGCGAGTCGGTCGCATCAAGACCACACCTGATGGAATATCTTGCTGCATCTCGGCCTTCAATCATAGCCTTGCCGAGCTTAGCCCGTACCTCCGCGGGGCATTCAGGCAGCAGTTCCGCGACCGTGTCCCACAGAGAGTGGGTGTAACGGCCCAAGAGGCACGCGGTGTTACAAGACCGCAGTCCCAGACTCAGGGACGAAAAGACCTTCTTGCCATACTGGTCGTACCTCTTCGATTCCCTGTCGGGCGGGGCCGACAGGAATGCTGTCTGGGAGGTGGAAGCCTGGATCACCAGACTCTCAGGGGTGGGGTGGGTGGACAGAAACTTGGGGTCGTCCGCACACGGACAGTGGCGTCTGGCCACGTTCCTATCAACAGGCGAACCTGAAGCGGGCCTTGACCACGTGCCCAAAAGAACGTCCGTTAAGGCCTCGTTAAACGGCAGCAGTGGCTCCTGTGGGCATGACTGCGGTTTGAGGACCTCGGCGAGGATGTTAGTCCTCACGGCCGCGACGGGGAGCTCAAGGTGTAAGGCCTTGGCAGCCCTCATCAACACCACTGAATAGGCAGCCCCCTCCTCCGTAGCCACGGTAGGAGGCGAGACAAAACCAGGGTTGGGGGAGTCAACCAGACCACTGGCGTCACCCAAGTCACCTGTCCAGTCCATGTCATACTGACACTCGCGTGTCAGAGGGTCCTCGGACCCCTCCCAGCCCTCTCCGTATTCTACATCCTCACCGTACTCTGAGTCAACGATGTAGACCGGCTCCTCGGGGTTCACAGGCCCCATCGGCGTCGAGCCCGGCGTCGATCGACGCCGGTCCGACTCCGCGTCCGGATTCGGAGAGGGAATAGGGACGGCGCCGCCCGGAGCCGGCGCCGCGCGGGGGCGGCGCCACGGGTTGCCCCGATGGAATCAGCGCCGGAGAGGCCGGTTGACCAGCCGGCGTCGACCCCGAGGGCCCCTGCGGCGCCGGGGCCGGAGCACCCGACGGCGTCGAGGCAGGGTCACCCGAGCCGCTAGGGCCCCTAGACGGGTTCACAGGGCCCGAAGGCGCCGCGGAACCCGCCGGAGGAGAAAGAGCCCTCATGGCCACGAGGAACGCCTCAATCTCCTCGGGGGACGCGCCTTGCCCAGGGACCGCAGGGTATATAGAACAGGCCGCGTCGGCGACTCACGCGGAGCCGCGGGGGTGGGGCCACCCGAACCCCCGGCCGTCTCGTGCGAGCATCGGGGGGAGTCGGGGGTACGATGACGACGCCCCGACATTTTGTGCTTCCTACCTGAGGAACCAGAAGAATGGTGACGACTCCCGGAGCGCCAGTGACGGCTCCGCGATCGCTCCCTCGAACGCTCCCTCGACCTCCGGCCGGACCGGGACCGCTCTCGACGCGGGGCCGACACCAGGAGCTCGAGCAGCTTGCGGGACCGCTCCCGCCTAGCTTTATTAGTCAAGGCCTGGCAGTCGACGCAGGCGTCCACGTCGTGGTCGGGGCCCAGGCACCGGAGGCAGAGTCGGTGATGATCCGTGACCGACATCGTCCGGTCACAGTCGTCACAGTTCTTAAAACCGGGCATCCTACCGGCACCGTGGAAGATTCAGAGATCAAAAAGATCAAAAAACTTGGTCAAAAGACCGGAGTACTGCTCTTCGGATCTGCGCTAACTGGCGCGGAGAAAAGAAGAACTGACGTCAGCGTGCGGAGGCGGCGTCTATATACTCCAGCGACGTCATCACGGCGCACGACGCCAACGACGGACGCGGAGCCGCAGGGGACACCTGCAGACGATGCCTACCGACGCGCAGGGGTACTCCTACGCAAAAGTTTCCGGATCCAGACTGACGCCTGGGGATATTCTAAGGTAAGGAATCTAATACTAACGTGTTTCTTTCAGATGTTGCTATTAAAAAATAAGACTTTCAATTAAAATTAAGACTTGATAATAAAGTACAATTTAGATGCATTTACAATGTAAAATTCTATGTATAATTTTTTTTTTAAACAGTACAAGTATAAAAATTTGTGAGAATAAAAAGTTTTAGATAAAAATAACAGTATAAAATGCAGACCGACTAACTGGAAGAAAAACAATCAGGTGGCTATCAGTCTCTGTCTAATAGACCACGCCCATCCAAGGTACTTGGCTGTAGCTATCACTAAAGGCAATAAAGTGCGTGTGCGAATGATACGTAAGGCAACAGAACTACTGGTGGTGCCCAGATTTTTGCATGTAGGTGCTAGCCAAATACGTCTTGGGTCAGAGTACGCTGTACAAGAAAATAAAAAATGACCGACTGTTTCTTTGGTGGCACCACAAGCAGGGCAGCTATCGTGTGATCCACCTCCCCACCTTCCCGTCAGTGATCTAAGTGGGAGCGCTCCTGCTCTTAGTTGGAAGAGGAGCTTTCTGTCGCATGGTCTTGTTATAGCGTCCCAGTATGGCTCAAGGCAGGGATATAGCTTGGCTTCTAGAAATCCTCCAGCCATAGACACTGCACTAGAACTACTCCAGGTACAAACAGCTACCTTCTCCCAATAGATTTATTTTATGATTCTTTTTGTTGGGAAGGGGGTACCCGCTGGATCTTTCCACATTGCCTGGAGACCAAGTTCGCTCAGGGTTAGACTAAGATTTTTAAGCCATCCGATTTTGTGGAACTCATCCCTTCTGATATCTAAAAAACCCTTGGCATAATGAGAAAGCTCAGGTGTAATCCAGAGCCTTCGCCAGTACAAGATCGGACGAAGTCTAACCAAGTCTCCCACCGCTTTTCTGCCCAGATCGTACCTGAGAGGCACCAGTGGGGTACTCTAGGGGACACCAGTGATGGCCCGGAAATACTTGTTTTCCGAGGTTTAGAGTGCTGGTACCATCTCAAATCCCCACAGCTCAGCACCATAAAGTGCAGAGCCGAGAGCCTTAGCTTCATATACCTGCAATGCTGGTTTTATTGGTCTAGTCAAAGATTTTCTATGTTCTAGACCAAGAGCGCCAGCCAATTGCCTATGCCTTACTGAAGCAATATCTATATGCTGGAACCATCAGAGATCGTTAGATAATGGATTCCCAGATATGTAAAAGCATCCACTCTGACGCTTTCAGAAGCGGTCGCTCCCTCACCACAGCTCCTGCCTGGTATCGTTATCCGCGCTCCTGTGCTTCCTACTCTCGCATTAATACTGCTGCCTCCTAATTGCATTGCGCTATAGTGCGAGTGCCACTGTCGACTTAGATTAACATTTAGAGCGCTTTTTGTTTATATTACACAGCGCTTTGACTCGCGCTCGCATATACTGTAGATATTTGTGCTGTATGGTTTATGCTGCATTGCCTGATTTTTGTGCAGATTGCCATTGTGCTACCAAGGCACACCATCTCAGCCTTTGCTGACCATTTGTGACCCAGCCTACCTCTAGTTTAGTTTCTGGCCGCCATCTTTATTGTTGTTGCCTCAGAGCCCGTCCTCCACAGCCCGCCCCGCCTCCCATCTGACCCTCCCTCGCCCCTCCCCGCCCACTATCCGCATATGACAGATGCATTTCCGTGCAGCGTTCACGCGCAGCGGTCGCGCCCCATGCGTGCCGAAGGTGCGCCAAAGGTAAGCCCGTCTATGCCCGTCCACGCCTGGACCGCGCCCAGCGCCAGTCCCCCTGGTCCCCGCCGCACCCAACCCACTAGATTCACATATGATGCCGCAACTCTCCTCGCCCTCAACCCCGGACGCACACCACAATGCTGCGAAGCCACCCCAGGACGTACCCACGGCCCATTCGCCTGCCTCTCCTGCAAGTTCAACTGCTTCAGGACCCTCACCAAATCCACCTCCTCTATACACAGCTCCAACTCTAACCGCCTGAAGTGCATCCTGCTTAACACCCGCCCGTCCACGCCTGGACCGCGCCCAGCGCCAGTCCCCCTGGTCCCCGCCGCACCCAACCCACTAGATTCACATATGATGCCGCAACTCTCCTCGCCCTCAACCCCGGACGCACACCACAATGCTGCGAAGCCACCCCAGGACGTACCCACGGCCCATTCGCCTGCCTCTCCTGCAAGTTCAACTGGTTCAGGACCCTCACCAAATCCACCTCCTCTATACACAGCTCCAACTCTAACCGCCTGAAGTGCATCCTGCTTAACACCCGCTCGGTCCACAGACACGCAACTGAACTCTGGGACCTACTCGACACTGCGTCACCGGACATCGCCTTCCTTACAGAAACATGGATGAACACATCATCAGCACCCGACATCGCCATAGCCATACCGGACGCTTACAAGATTATCCGAAAAGACCGCACCAATCAAACAGGAGGAGGCATCGCCATCATCCATAGGAACACCATCAAAATCACGACCAGCTCCGACGATAATCTTGCAACCGCCGAACATCTCCACTTTCAGATCCACACCGACCCTAGGACCACACTTAGAGGCACCCTCATCTACAGGCCTCCAGGAACCCGCACTCAATTCAGCGATGACATCACTGACTTCGTCAGCCCCAATGCCCTCGCCTCCGAGAACTACATTCTTTTAGGAGACCTCAACTACCACCTTGAAAATAAACACGACAGCAACACCTCCACCCTTCTGGACAACCTGGCCAATCTCGGACTCAAACAACTTGTTGACACCCCCACCCATG
Source organism: Lissotriton vulgaris (assembly GCF_964263255.1). Lineage (NCBI taxonomy): Eukaryota > Metazoa > Chordata > Amphibia > Caudata > Salamandridae > Lissotriton > Lissotriton vulgaris. The sequence continues at coordinate 109,177,372 of NC_141688.1, forward strand.
TAGCCGGACACACGCTTGACCCTATCTTCACCTCCAGCAAGCACATTTCCTTCGATCGCACCACAGCTCTCCATTGGACGGACCACAGCTGTGTTCACTACAAAACCACCCTGACCCACAACCGCCCACAACCTATTCCTCTGAGAAACTGGAACAAAATCACCTCCGACCAACTCCTCACTTCACTCAACCAAAACACTCCCACCCTCTCGTTGGACCCAAACCAAGCAGCCACCAATCTCAAGCAATGGATCACCCACAGTGCTGACGAACTAGCCCCCCTGAAAAAGCACCAGATCAAATCAGCCAGCAAAAAGGCTCCCTGGTTGAATGATGACCTTAAAAAATCCAAGAAGCTATGCCGCACCCTGGGGAAAACATGGAGAAAAAACCCAACCACCGACAACATGGCCACCCTCAAGGCAGCCACCCGCAAACACCACCAACTGATTCGATCCGCCAAGAAATCAGCATTCAAGGATCGTCTCGACAACAACACCCACAACAGCAAGGAACTTTTCAACATCGTCAAAGAATTCACCAACCCCACCGCAGCATCTAACGACATCACTCCCTCCCAAGACCTCTGCGATGCGTTATCCTCCTTCTTCTACAACAAAATTGCCGACATCCACAACAGCTTTGAGAACACTCCCAGCGATCAACCCTCCCCACCCCCCTCAGATCCTACTCCGCCAACTAACAACCTTAGCGCCTGGAACCCAATCACCACTGAAGACACCATCCGCCTAATGAACTCAATCCACTCTGGCTCGCCAACCGACCCCTGCCCCCACCACATCTTCAACAAAGCTGACTCCATCATCGCACCCCATCTCCGTGATTTCATCAACTGCTCGTTCATCTCTGCCACCTTCCCAGAAAGCTGGAAACACGCCGAACTCAGGGCCTTCTTGAAGAAACCCACAACAGACCCCTCTGAACTTAAAAACTACCGACCCATATCCCTCCTCCCTTTCCCCGCCAAAGACATTGAGAAAGCCGTCAACAGCCAGCTCGCCACCTTCCTTGAATCCAACAACTCCCTCGATCCATCTCAATCCGGATTTCGAGCCAAACACAGCACCGAAACCGCCCTCATTGCAGCGACAGACGACATCCGAACACTACTGGATAACGGAGAAACAGCGGCCCTCATTCTACTCGACCTCTCCGCCGCTTTAGACACAGTCTGCCACAGCACCCTTATACAACGCCTCAGCAACATCGGCATACAAGGAAAAGCCTTGGGCTGGATCATCTCGTTCCTCGCCTGGAGAACTCAAAGAGTCCGACTTCCCCCATTCAACTCAGAGTCATCTGTGGAGTACCACAAGGATCATCACTCAGTCCCACCCTCTTCAACGTTTACATGAGCCCACTCGCATCCATCGCGCGCCAACACAACCTCAACATCATCTCTTACGCCGACGACACCCAATTAATCCTTTCCCTCACCAAAGACCCTAACACCGCCAAAATCAATCTTCACGAAGGCATGAAAGAAGTAGCCGAATGGATGAAACATAGCCGCCTAAAACTCAACTCAGTCAAAACGGAGGTGCTCATCCTAGGATCTTCCCCCTCTGCCTGGGACGACTCTTGGTGGCCTTCCGCCCTGGGCACAGCACCCACAGACCACGCACGTAACCTTGGCTTCATCCTAGACTCCTCTCTCTCGATGTCCAGACAAGTCAACGCAGTCTCATCCTCCTGCTTCAACGTACTTCCCATTCTCAAAAAGATCTTCCGCTGGATCCCCCTCGAGACATGAAAGACTGTCACCCACGCACTGGTCACGAGTCGACTAGATTATGGTAACACACTATACACCGGAATCACAGCAAAATTACAGAAAAAACTCCAACGCATCCAAAACGCATCAGCGAGACTCATATTGGACATCCCTCACCAAGATCACATCACCGGACACCTAAAAGACCTCCACTGGCTTCCCGTCAACAAAAGAATTACGTTCCGTCTTCTCACCCACGCACACAAGGCCCTCTACAATCTAGGACCCGAATGCCTCAACACTCGACTGTCCTTCTACAAACCCACCCGCCAACTAAGATCGTCCAATCAAGCCCTCGCCACAGTCCCGCGCATCCGAAAATCCACCATGGGTGGCAGATCCTTCTCCTTCCTAGCTGCCAAGACCTGGAACTCACTCCCCACTCACCTCCGCCTTACTCAAAACCATATCTCCTTCAGAAAAGAACCTGGCTATTCGACAAATAATGAACGCCTTCCCCAAGCGCCTTGAGACCCTTTGGGTGAGTAGTGTGCTATATAAATGCCCGAACTTGAACTTGAACTCTAAAGAACGACCATTCATAGTTAACTTGGATTTAAAGCTACGGTGGGGGTTAAAAATCATAAGTTTTGTTTTGGTCACATTAACTTCTAGACCATGCTCCCCGCAAAATTGGTCGAAAATAGACAGAGCACGCTGTAGACCGCTCGGCGTCTTAGATAAAATCAACGTGTCGTCTGCAAACATTAAGATAGGAATTTTAGTGCCAGCTAATGAGGGAGCATCCACATTCGAAGACAACATACGTGCAACAACCCCATTGATATATAGTGTAAAAAGTGTGGGCGCCATCGAACACCCTTGCCTGACGCCACGCTCAACTGGGAAGTCTGCAGTCACCATTCCCTGGCCCCCCACTGGATCTTAGCGAAGTTGGCTTCGTGGAGCCTCATTGAACAAGTTACTTACCTTTGGTAACGATATATCTGTAAGAAACATTAGTTAGTGTTAGATTCCTTACCTTAGAATATCCCCAGGCGTCAGTCTGGATCCGGAAACTTTTGCGTAGCAGTACCCCTGCGCGTCGGTAGGCGTCGTCTGCAGGCGTCCCCTGCGGCTCCGCGTCCGTCGTCGGCGTCGTGCGCCGTGATGACGTCGCTGGAGTATATAGACGCCGCCTCCGCGCGCTGACGAACAAGTTACTTACCTTCGGTAACGATATATCTGTAAGAAACATTAGTTAGTGTTAGATTCCTTACCTTAGAATATCCCCAGGCGTCAGTCTGGATCCGGAAACTTTTGCGTAGCAGTACCCCTGCGCGTCGGTAGGCGTCGTCTGCAGGCGTCCCCTGCGGCTCCGCGTCCGTCGTCGGCGTCGTGCGCCGTGATGACGTCGCTGGAGTACATAGACGCCGCCTCCGCGCGCTGACGTCAGTTCTTTGCACACAGCATTTCCGCGCCAGGAGACGCAGAGCCATGAGAGAACCAACACTGGTGCCATGTAAAAACTAGGGCCCTGAAAGGGATGACCTTAACCCTAGGTATCAGTTCGCAGAACGGGGAGGATGGGTGGGTTCGGTAAGGAATCTAACACTAACTAATGTTTCTTACAGATATATCGTTACCGAAGGTAAGTAACTTGTTCATCTGAAAGAAACACGTTAGTGTTAGATTCCTTACCTTAGAATACATACCCCAGCAATACCAACCCCGGTGGTGGGTCTGCGAACCAATACAAACTACACCAGAAAGTCCTGGAGGACAGAACGGCCAAAGAAGCCATCCCTCCGGACTTGGCTGTCCAGGCAGTAGTGCCTCGCAAAGGTGTGCAGCGAGGCCCACGTAGCCGCTTGGCAAATGTCCTGCAAAGGGACTCCCCGGCCCAGGGCAGTGGTAGCCGCCGTGGCCCGAGTGGAATGGGCCCTCAGCCCAACAGGAGGCTCCTTCCGAGCCAAAGAGTAGCACGCTTTGATGCAGAGGACGACCCATCGAGAGATGGTTCGTTTACAGACCGCCCGTCCCTTCTTCGCACCCACGTAGCCAACAAACAGTTGGTCATCCACCCGGAACTGGCGTGTGCGATCCATGTAAAATGAAAGCGCACGTTTTGGGTCCAGACGATGGAGCCGCTCTTCATCCTTTGAAGGATGCGGAGGCGGGAAGAAGGAAGGGAGGGTGATGGACTGCCCGATGTGAAAGGCCGAAACAACCTTGGGCAGGAAAGAAGGTCTAGTCCTCAGAACCACCTTATCAGGATGAATGGACAGGAAAGGAGGTTGGACAGAAAGAGCCTGGAGCTCACTCACTCTCCTGGCAGAGGTGATGGCAACCAGGAAAGCCGTCTTTAAAGTCAGGAGACGGAGAGGACAAGAATGAAGGGGCTCAAAGGGAGCACACATCAGGAAAGTTAGAACCAGGTTCAAATCCCACTGAGGCATCACAAACGGAACAGGTGGAAACATGTGAGTGATGCCTTTCAAGAATCGAGTTACAATCGGGGATTTGAACAAAGAAGGCTGATCAGGAAGCCTCAAAAAGGCTGAAAGGGCAGAAAGGTAGCCCTTGATAGTGCCCAGAGCAGAGCCCTGCTGGGCAAGAGAAAGAAGAAACAGAAGAACCTCCGAAAGAGGGGCAGAAAGAGGATCCACAGCCTTTGCTGTGCACCATGCCACAAATCTGTTCCACCGACAGGCGTATACCGACTTAGTGGAGGGACGCCTGGCTGCCAGAATAACATCACAGACTTCAGGAGGCAAGTCAAATGGCCTCAACTGCCGCCGCTCAATCTCCAAGCATGGAGGTGGAGACTGGACAGGTTCGGGTGGAGGACCGTCCCCTGCTGCTGCGACAGAAGGTCCTCCTGAAGGGGCAGGCGGATCGGGGGACCGACTGACATGCTGAGTAGCTCGGGATACCAGTACCTTCGAGCCCAGTCCGGAACCACAAGGATAACTTGGGCCCGGTCGCGCCTGATCTTCTTCAGCACTCTGGGCAGAAGTGGTATAGGCGGAAAGGCGTATAACAGACCGCAACTCCACTCGCGCCGAAAGGCGTCGCCGTGCGAGTGCCGTCTTGGAAACTCCAACGCGCAGAACTGATGACATTGCGCGTTCTCTTCGGTGGCGAATAGATCTAACCAAGGCTCTCCCCATTGCAGAAAGATGCCTTGCGCCACGTCCGAGTTCAGACGCCATTCGTGATCCATCGAGCACCGACGGCTGAGTTCGTCCGCCCTGGCGTTCAAAGAACCTGCCAGGTGTTGAACCGTCAGAGTCACGCCCTGACGTTCCAGCCATTGCCAGAGGCGCAGAGCCTCCTGGCAAAGGGTCCACGACCCCACACCGCCCTGTTTGTTGCAGTACCACATGGCGGTGGTGTTGTCGGTGAACACCTGCACCACACTCCCGTTGACAAAGGGGAGGAATGCCTTCAGTGCCAGACGAATCGCCCGCAGCTCCAACAGGTTGATATGGAGCCGGGACTCCGCCGGAGACCAGATGCCTCTGATCTCTGCCTCTCCCAAGTGGCCACCCCAGCCCTGGAGGGACGCGTCCGTCACGACAACGTGCTCCGGTTGGGGAAGGGAGAGGGACTTGCCCCTGACCCAATCGCGGTCCGTAAGCCACCACTGCAGTTGTCTCGCAGTGCCCTCCGAGATCAAGACGTGGTCGGACAAGTTGCCCTGATGCTGGGCCCACTGAAACTTCAGGTCCCACTGCAGAGCCCGCATCCGCCACCGAGCGTGATGCACCAGAAGGATGCAGGAAGCCATCAGTCCCAGCAGCCGCAGCGTCAACCTGACCGAAACCCGGGATAGCGGCTGAAAGATGGGAATCAAAGCCTGAATATCCCGAACCCGCCGTTCCGGAGGATAAACCCGAAACTGCGCCGAGTCCAGAACCGCTCCGATGAAAAGGAGCTTTTGAGAGGGACACAGGTGTGATTTCGGCACATTGATGGAGAACCCCAGGTCGTGCAAGAGGTCTGCCGTCATCTGAAGGTGGTGGACGACTGTCTGGGGCGAGCCCGCCTTCAACAACCAGTCGTCTAGGTAGGGGAAGACTGAAACCCCCAACCTGCGCAGATGGGCTGCGACCACCGCCATCACCTTTGTGAACACCCGTGGGGCGCTGGTAAGGCCGAAGGGAAGCACGATAAACTGAAAATGCTCCTGGCCTACCGTGAACCGCAGGTAACGCCGGTGGGCCGGCAGGACGGGGATGTGAAAATAGGCGTCCTGCAAGTCCAACGCTACCATCCAGTCTTGCGGGTCTAGAGCAGCCAAGACCTGAGCTAACGTCAACATCTTGAACTTCTCCTTCCGGAGGAAGCCGTTGACGTTCCTTAGATCCAAGATAGGACGTAGGCCCCCCTTGTCCTTCTTGGGCACCAGAAAGTAGTGGGAATAACAACCACGCCCTACTTCTGGCCCAGGAACGCGCTCGATGGCCCCCTTGGCCAAGAGGGCCGTAACTTCCTCCTGCAGAAGTGTCAAGTGGTCCCCCGACACACGGTGGTTCTGCGGTGGCATGGCTGGAGGAGAGGTCTCGAAGGGGAGGGAGTAGCCCCTTCGGACGATTTGCAGCACCCACCTGTCCGAAGTGATCGTGCGCCAGTGAGCGTGGTGATGGCGAACCCTGCCACCCACTGGCGTCACATGGGGCCGAAAGCACGGACTAGGAGGATTTTGGGGTAGATGCTGCGGGGGAAGGTGTGGTCTGACCCCGCCGTTGTCCCCGACCGCCACCACGGCGGTTTCCACGGCCGCCACCGCGTTGGAAGGATTGTTGCGGCGCGTGGCTGGCAGCACGTGTGGGGGCGCCCCTTCCTTGGCCACGAAAGGGACGAAACGAACCCGGTTGCTGACGCTGGGTCGAGAGACCCAAGGACTTGGCCGTGACCCTGGAGTCCTTGAAGCGTTCCAGCGCGTGGTCCGCTTTGTCACCGAACAGGTGACAGCCATCAAACGGCATGTCCATCAGGGTATTCTGGACATCAGCCGAAAAATTGGCGGATCTCAGCCAGGCGTGGCGACGAATCGCCACCGTCGTAGACATAGCCCTGCCCAGCGAGTCGGTCGTATCAAGACCACACCGAATTGAATATTTCGCTGCATCTCGGCCCTCAGCCACAGCCTGACCGAGCTTTGCCCGCACCTCCATGGGGCATTCTGGCAGCAGCTCCGCGACCGTATCCCACACAGAGTGGGTGTAGCGGCCCAAGAGGCAGGCGGTGTTGCAAGACCGCAGGCCCAAACTAATGGACGAGAAGACCTTTTTGCCAAACTGGTCATACCTCTTGGATTCCCGGTCGGGCGGGGCCGACGGGAATGCCGACTGGGAGGTCGAGGCCTGGATCACCAGACTCTCAGGAGTGGGGTGGGTAGACAGGTACTTGGGGTCGTCCGGACAAGGACGGTGGCGCCTGGCCACGTTCCGATCAACAGGCGCACCTGAAGCGGGCCTGGACCACGTGCCCAACAGAACGTCAGACAAGGCTTCATTAAACGACAGCAGTGGCTCCAGTGGGCATGACTGCGGTTTGAAGACCTCGGTGAGGATGTTAGGCCTCACGGCCGCGACGGGGAGCTCAAGGAGTAAGGCCTTGGCAGCCCTCATCAGCACCACAGAATAGGCAGCTCCCTCCACCGATGCCACGGTTGGAGGAGAGATCAAACCAGGGTTAGGAGAGTCGTCCAAACCACTGGCATCCCCCAAGTCACCTGTCCAGTCCGGGTCATACTGGCACTCGCGAGCCAGAGGGTCCTCGGACCCCTCCCAACCTTCACCGTACTCCTCATCCTCTCCGTATTCGGAGTCAATGATGAAGACCGGCTCCTCGGGGTTCATGGACCCCATCGGCGCCGGGACCGGCGTCGTGCGACGCCCGTCCGGCGCCGCGTCCGGCGTCGGGGAAGGTAAGGGGACGGCGCCGCCCGGAGCCGGCGTCGGAACCCCACCGCCGGCCGGAACCGGCAGCGGAGAACCGGCGCCGCGCGGGGGCGGCGTCGGGGGTAACCCCGATGGCAACGGCGCCGGGGAGGCCGGAAGACCAGCCAGCGCCGATCCCGAAGGCCCCTGCGGCGCCGGGGTCGGAGCCGTCGGCGGCGCCGGGGCCGGAGCACCCGACGGCGCCGAGGCAGGGACACCCGAACCGCTAGGGCCCCCAGACGGTAGCACTGGGCCCGAAGGCGCCGTAGGCCCCGTCGGAGAAGCGAGCGCCCTCATGGCCATGAGGAACGCCTCGATCTCCTCAGGCGTCGCGCCATGCCCAGGGACCGGAGGGTATGAGGCAGGCCGCGCCGGCGACTCTCGCGGAGCCGCGGGGTTGGGGTCACCCGAGCCCCCGGCCGCATCGCGCGAGCGTCGGGGGGAGTCGGGGGTACAATGACGACGCCCCGACTTCTTGTGCTTCTTACCTGACGAGCCTGACGAGTGGTGTCGACTTCCGGAGCGCCCGGCGCGGCTCCGCGACCGCTCCCTCGAACGCTCTCTCGACCTCCGGCCGGACCGGGACCGCTCCCGGTCCCGACGTGGGGCCGACACCCGGAGCTCCAGTAGCTTGCGGGACCGCTCCCGCCTAGCCTTGTTGGTAAGGGCCCGGCAGTCGACGCAGGAGTCCACGTCGTGGTCAGGGCCCAGACACCGGAGGCAGAGGCGGTGATGGTCTGTGACCGACATCGTGCGCTCACAGTCATCGCAATTCTTAAACCCAGGCATCCTATCAGGCACAGTAGAGGAAAAAACAATCGAAAAACTTGGTCAAAGACCGGAGTACTGCTCTTCAGATCTGCGTCCACTGGCGCGGAAAAAAGAAGAACTGACGTCAGCGCGCGGAGGCGGCGTCTATGTACTCCAGCGACGTCATCACGGCGCACGACGCCGACGACGGACGCGGAGCCGCAGGGGACGCCTGCAGACGACGCCTACCGACGCGCAGGGGTACTGCTACGCAAAAGTTTCCGGATCCAGACTGACGCCTGGGGATATTCTAAGGTAAGGAATCTAACACTAACGTGTTTCTTTCAGATGTCAGTTCTTTGTACACAGCTTTTCCGCGCCAGGAGACGCAGAGCCATGAGAGAACCAACACTGGTGCCATGTAAACTAGGGCCCTGAAAGGGATGTCCTTAACCCTAGGTATCAGTTCGCAGAACGGGGAGGATGGGTGGGTTCGGTAAGGAATCTAACACTAACTAATGTTTCTTACAGATATATCGTTACCGAAGGTAAGTAACTTGTTCATCTGAAAGAAACACGTTAGTGTTAGATTCCTTACCTTAGAATACATACCCTAGCAATACCAACCCCGGTGGTGGGTCTGCGAACCAATACAATACTACACCAGAAAGTCCTGGAGGACAGAACGGCCAAAGAAGCCATCCCTCCGGACTTGACTGTACATGCAGTAGTGCCTCGCAAAGGTGTGCAGCGAGGCCCACGTAGCCGCTTGGCAAATGTCCTGCAAGGGGACTCCCCGGCCCAGGGCAGTAGTAGCCGCCGTGGCCCGAGTGGAATGGGCCCTCAGCCCAACAGGAGGCTCCTTCCGAGCCAAAGAGTAGCACGCTTTGATGCAGAGGACGACCCATCGAGAGATGGTTCGTTTACAGACCGCCCGTCCCTTCTTCGCACCCACGTAGCCAACAAACAGTTCGTCATCCACCCGGAACTGGCGTGTGCGATCCATATAAAATGAAAGTGCACGTTTTGGGTCCAGACGATGGAGCCGCTCTTCATCCTTTGAAGGATGCGGAGGCGGGAAGAAGGAAGGGAGGGTGATGGACTGCCCGATGTGAAAGGCCGAAACAACCTTGGGCAGGAAAGAAGGTCTAATCCTCAGAACCACCTTGTCAGGATGAATGGACAAGAAAGGAGGTTTGACAGAAAGAGCCTGGAGCTCACTCACCCTCCTGGCAGAGTTGATGGCAACCAGGAAAGCCGTCTTTAAAGTCAGGAGACGGAGAGGGCAAGAATGAAGGGGCTCAAAGGGAGCACACATCAGAAAGGTCAGAACCAGGTTCAAACCCCACTGAGGCATCACAAACGGAACAGGTGGAAACATGTGAGTGATGCCCTTCAAGAATCGAGTTACAACCGGGGATTTGAACAAAGAAGGCTGATCAGGAAGCCTTAAAAAGGCTGAAAGGGCAGAAAGGTAGCCCTTGATAGTGCCCAGAGCAGAGCCCTGCTGGGCAAGAGAAAGAAGAAACAGAAGAACCTCCGAAAGAGGGGCAGAAAGAGGATCCACAGCCTTTGCTGTGCACCATGCCACAAATCTGTTCCACCGACAGGCGTATACCGACTTAGTGGAGGGACGCCTGGCTGCCAGAATAACATCACAGACTTCAGGAGGCAAGTCAAAAGGCCTCAACTGCCGCCGCTCAATCTCCAAGCATGGAGGTGGAGACTGGACAGTTTCGGGTGGAGGACCGTCCCCTGCTGCTGCGACAGAAGGTCCTCCTGAAGGGGCAGGCGGATCGGGGGACCGACTGACATGCTGAGTAGCTCGGGATACCAGTACCTTCGAGCCCAGTCCGGAGCCACAAGGATAACTTGGGCCCGGTCGCGCCTGATCTTCTTCAGCACTCTGGGCAGAAGTGGTATAGGCGGAAAGGCGTATAACAGACCGCAACTCCACTCGCGCCGAAAGGCGTCGCCGTGCGAGTGCCGTCTTGGAAACTCCAACGCGCAGAACTGATGACATTGCGCGTTCTCTTCTGTGGCGAATAGATCTAACCAAGGCTCTCCCCATTGCAGAAAGATGCCTTGCGCCACGTCCGAGTTCAGACGCCATTCGTGATCCATCGAGCACCGACGGCTGAGTTCGTCCGCCCTGGCGTTCAGAGAACCTGCCAGGTGTTGAACCGTCAGAGTCACGCCCTGACGTTCCAGCCATTGCCAGAGGCGCAGAGCCTCCTGGCAAAGGGTCCACGACCCCACTCCGCCCTGTTTGTTGCAGTACCACATGGCGGTGGTGTTGTCGGTGAACACCTGCACTACACTCCCGCTGACAAAGGGGAGGAATGCCTTCAGTGCCAGACGAATCGCCCGCAGCTCCAACAGGTTGATATGAAGCCGGGACTCCGCCGGAGACCAGATGCCTCTGATCTCTGCCTCTCCCAAGTGGCCATCCAGCCCTGGAGGGACGCGTCCGTCACGACAACGTGCTCCGGTTGGGGAAGGGAGAGGGATCTGCCTCTGACCCAATCGCGGTCCGTAAGCCACCACTGCAGTTGTCTCGCAGTGCCCTCCGAGATCAAGACGTGGTCGGACAAGTTGCCCTGATGCTGGGCCCACTGAAACTTCAGGTCCCACTGCAGAGCCCGCATCCGCCACCGGGCGTGATGCACCAGAAGGATGCAGGAAGCCATCAGTCCCAGCAGCCGCAACGTCAACCTGACCGAAACCCGGGATAGCGGCTGAAAGATGGGAATCAAAGCCTGTATATCCCGGACCCGCCGTTCCGGAGGATAAACCCGAAACTGCGCCGAGTCCAGAACCGCTCCGATGAAAAGGAGCTTTTGAGAGGGACACAGGTGTGATTTCGGCACATTGATGGAGAACCCCAGGTCGTGCAAGAGGTCTGCCGTCATCTGAAGGTGGTGGGCGACTGTCTGGGGCGAGCCCGCCTTCAACAACCAGTCGTCTAGGTAGGGGAAGACTGAAACCCCCAACCTGCGCAGATGGGCTGCGACCACCGCCATCACCTTTGTGAACACCCGTGGGGCGCTTGTAAGGCCGAAGGGAAGCACGATAAACTGAAAGTGCTCCTGGTCTACCGTGAACCGCAGGTAACGCCGGTGGGCCGGCAGGACGGGGATGTGAAAATAGGCATCCTGCAAGTCCAACGCTACCATCCAGTCTTGTGGGTCTAGAGCAGCCAAGACCTGAGCTAACGTCAACATCTTGAACTTCTCCTTCCGGAGGAAGCCGTTGACGTTCCTTAGATCCAAGATAGGACGTAGGCCCCCCTTGTCCTTCTTGGGTACCAGAAAGTAGTGGGAATAGCAACCACGCCCTACTTCTGGCCCAGGAACGCGCTCGATGACCCCCTTGGCCAAGAGGGCCGTAACTTCCTCCTGCAGAAGTGTCAAGTGGTCCCCCGACACACGGTGGTTCTGCGGTGGCATGGCTGGAGGAGTGGTCTCGAAGGGGAGGGAGTAGCCCCTTCGGACGATTTGCAGCACCCACCTGTCCGAAGTGATCGTGCGCCAGTGAGCGTGGTGATGGCGAACCCTGCCACCCACTGGCGTCACATGGGGCCGAAAGCACGGACTAGGAGGATTCCGAGGCAGATGCTGCGGGGGGAGGTGTGGTCTGACCCCGCCGTTGTCCCCGACCGCCACCACGGCGGTTTCCACGGCCGCCACCGCGTTGAAAGGATTGTTGCGGCGCGTGGCTGGCAGCACGTGTGGGGGCGCCCCTTCCTTGGCCACGAAAGGGACGAAACGAACCCGGTTGCTGACGCTGGGTCGAGAGACCCAAGGACTTGGCCGTGACCCTGGAGTCCTTGAAGCGTTCCAGCGCGTGGTCCGCCTTGTCACCGAACAGGTGACAGCCATCGAACGGCATGTCCATCAATGTATTCTGGACATCTGCCGAAAAGTTGGCGGATCTCAGCCAGGCGTGGCGACGAATCGCCACCGTCGTTGACATAGCTCTGCCCAGCGAGTCGGTCGTATCAAGACCACACCGTATCGAATACTTCGCTGCATCTCGGCCCTCAGCCACAGCCTGACCGAGTTTTGCCCGCACCTCCATGGGGCATTCTGGCAGCAGTTCCGCGACCGTATCCCACAGCGAGTGGGTGTAGCGGCCCAAGAGGCAAGCGGTGTTGCAAGACCGCAGGCCCAAACTAATGGACGAGAAGACCTTCTTGCCAAACTGGTCATACCTCTTGGATTCCCGGTCGGGCGGGGCCGACGGGAATGCGGACTGGGAGGCCGAGGCCTGGATCACCAGACTCTCAGGAGTGGGGTGGGTAGACAGGAACTTGGGGTCGTCCGGACAAGGACGGTGCAGCCTGGCCACGTTCCGATCAACAGGCGCACCTGAAGCGGGCCTGGACCACGTGCCCAACAGATCGTCTGACAAGGCTTCATTAAATGGCAGCAGTGGCTCCTGTGGGCATGACTGCGGTTTGAAGACCTCAGTGAGGATGTTAGGCCTCACGGCCGCGACGGGGAGCTCAAGGTGTAAGGCCTTGGCAGCCCTCATCAGCACCACTGAATATGCAGCTCCCTCCACCGATGCCACGGAAGGAGGAGAGATCAAACCAGGGTTAGGAGAGTCGTCCAGACCATTGGCATCCCCCAAGTCACCTGTCCAGTCCGGGTCATACTGGCACTCGCGTGACAGAGGGTCCTCGGACCCCTCCCAACCTTCACCGAACTCTTCATCTTCTCCGTATTCGGAGTCAACGATGTAGACCGGCTCCTCGGGGTTCATGGGCCCCACCGGCGCCGAGCCCGGCGTCGAGCGGCGCCGGTCCGACTCCGCGTCCGGCGTCGGGGAAGGTAAGGGGACGGCGCCGCCCGGAGCCGGCGTCGGAGCCCCGTTGCCGGCCGGAGCCGGCACCGGAGAACCGGCGCCGCGCGGGGACGGCGTCGGGGGTAACCCCGATGGTAACGGCGCCGGAGAGGCCGGAAGACCAGCCGGCGCCGATCCCGAAGGCCCTTGCGGCGCCGGGGTCGGAGCCGTCGGCGGCGCCGGGGCCGGAGCACCCGACGGCGCCGCGGCAGGGACACCCGAACCGCTAGGGCCCCCAGACGGTGGCACTGGGCCCGAAGGCGCCGTAGGCCCCGTCGGAGAACCGAGCGCCCTCATGGCCATGAGGAACGCCTCGATCTCCTCAGGCGTCGCGCCGTGCCCAGGGACCGGAGGGTATGAGGCAGGCCGCGCCGGCGACTCTCGCGGAGCCGCGGGGTTGGGGTCACCCGAGCCCCCGGCCGCATCGCGCGAGCGTCGGGGGGAGTCGGGGGTACGATGACGACGCCCCGACTTCTTGTGCTTCCTACCTGATGAGCCCGACGAGTGGTGTCGACTTCCGGAACGCTCGGCGCGGCTCCGCGACCGCTCCCTCGAACGCTCTCTCGACCTCCGGCCGGACCAGGACCGCTCCCGGTCCCGACGTGGGGCCGACACCCGGAGCTCCAGTAGCTTGCGGGACTGCTCCCGCCTAGCCTTGTTGGTGAGGGCCCGGCAGTCGACGCAGGAGTCCACGTCGTGGTCGGGGCCCAGACACCGGAGACAGAGGCGGTGATGGTCCGTGACCGACATCGTGCGCTCACAGTCATCACAGTGCTTGAACCCAGGCATCCTATCAGGCACAAGAGTGAAAAAACAATTCGAAAAACTTGGTCAAAGACCGGAGTACTGCTCTTCAGATCTGCGTCCACTGGCGCGGAAAAAAGAAGAACTGACGTCAGCGCGCGGAGGCGGCGTCTATATACTCCAGCGACGTCATCACGGCGCACGACGCCGACGACGGACGCGGAGCCGCAGGGGACGCCTGCAGACGACGCCTACCGACGCGCAGGGGTACTGCTACGCAAAAGTTTCCGGATCCAGACTGACGCCTGGGGATATTCTAAGGTAAGGAATCTAACACTAACGTGTTTCTTTCAGATATCATTGTCAACAGCTCTTCTGGGACTCCCTGATTCCTCAACGAACAAGTTACTTACCTTCGGTAACGATATATCTGTAAGAAACAGTAGTTAGTATTAGATTCCTTGCTTTAGAATATCCCCAGGCGTCAGACTGGATCCGGAAATTTTTGTGTAGCAATACCCCTGCGCGTCGTTAGGCGTCGTCTCTGGCTCCGCGTCCGTCGTCGGCGTTGTCTGCGCCAGAACGACGTTGGAGTACTTAGAAGCCGCCCATGCGCGCTGACGTCAGTTCTTAGCCACAGCTTATTCGCGCCAGATACGCACTCTACGCCGGCATCAACAAGTCCCTACTCCGCAAACTCCAGACAATACAGAACATCGCCACCAGACTCGTTTTCGACACGAACACATCAGTCAACACCTACGAAGTCTCCATTGGCTCCCCGTGGAGAAAAGAGTCACTTTCAGAATCCTCACTCCTACAAATACCTACACAACAACTGAGACAAATACCTCAATTACAGAATCAACTTCCACGTACCCAAAAGAAACCTCCGATCTTCCAACCTCACAATGGCCAAAACCTCACACATCCACAGAGCCAGAGCAGACGGAAGATCCTTCTCTCACATTGCAGCCAAGACCTGGAACGAGCTACTGACAGACATTAGACGGCCCCCCTCCCTGTACACCTTCAGGAAGACCCTCAAGACCTGGCGCTTCGGCTAAACAGATCTGGGGAACCCCGCTTCCTCCCTCAGCACCTTGAAACCCTCACGGGTGAGTAGAGCGCTTAAAATTCCCTGATTGATTGATGCTCTTAAATACAGGCTAAAAACCTATAAAGGCACAATAGAGATCACAGTAGACATCAAACTCTTCAGTATTTTATGCTTAAAACGCAGTCAAACTGAAGACTAACCTAGGTATATTGTGAGATTCCCCAAGTGAAAATTGACCTACTGAATATCTTGAAGTACAAACAATAGGTCGGTCCTCAAAGTCACATTTTATTTTACTAATAAGAGGCTTTGTCTAAATTAAGGATCCCTTTGCTTCAATTATGGAAATCTATGAAAAACAAACGAATATGCTCTGAAATTGCGGTACGTGTTTGTTTCCTTCCAAGAATTGTCCTTTTGCCACCACATACAAAGATTATTTTACATTGTTTGCACAGCAACCGTGATTTTCAACAAGCAATTGTTTGCTTTTATCTTTTTCCAATGTGCAGCTCTTAATAACAAATACATTTAACTACCTACTTAACTTTCACCATAGTTTTTTTCTTCATTTTTATCAGAGACTTCTATTGGAAGGCAGCGTAAATCATCACTGTCAGCTCAAAAGGAAAACAATTATCTGGACAAATGAAAAAATTAAATTAAGGTTTTTGACCCAGCATTAAATGGTCTGCTAGCAGTACTCAATCATATCAAAGATATGGCCTGTTTACAAACAATTGCCTGTGAAAAAGGGTGATCAACAACAAAAACAGACACAATAGAAGTGACACCTATGTATGACTTGTGTTAAGGATTCTATAAGTCCACAGTAGATCACCTAAAGTGAATGAAATTACCTTTTGTCCGCCATTCGTTTCTTGGTCACACCACATTTCAGAGAAATTTAGACTGGAATGCAACATATCCTGTACATTGTGAGGAACAGTCCAGACACAGACTAAACCATTTTGGCAACCTCTGAAATAAAATAAAGAAGTATAGACTTAACCAAGCAAAACTCAAAATGTAAAGAGCTCATTTCATACATTTAGCGAACACCTTGGGTAAAAGTCAGCTTTAGAACTGAGACAAAGGAAGAAGAGGGTTGCAATCTGACTAAATGAAGAGTTTTAACGACTCATAATAATTAATGTTTTGCAGTGGACAAAGTGCAACTTCCAACAGCTGCAAGATAGTTTAATCCCAATTGTTCCGATTTAAACTTTTGCTCACCATTTACTAAACATTTGCTTAACACAACATTTGATCTGCTCCAAATCTGACGTGTTCAAAATATGTCTTTTTTTTTTAAAGACACATTTTATTGAGTCAACAGGCGTACATATATTGTTATGAGAAGGCTTTGTAATAGAAACAATATGGTACAGCAATACAGCTATGATGTCAACATCAATTTCATTCCATTGAAACAGAAAAGAGGGCCTCAGCAAAGACATAGAGGGGATGCTTCTAAGCCACTAAGCCCACCCGTCACAATTTATATCTTGCCAAATATACTTGATGAAGATATTTAAATTGTATAAGCCGTAAGCAGGATGCGATAGCCGCCCCTCGGTGGGACGCCAGTGCCTCGGTCCAGTTGTCGCTGTCCAACAGGCCTATATCTGCCTGCCAGGCCTCTCAAAGTGTGTCTAGAGTAGTGCCTGTTGGTAACAAGTGATTGATAAATCTTGGTAATTTTGTGGTCCCAGAGGTCTCCCATAAAGACTTTAGCCTCTATAGGGTAACATTACGGCAGATTCTCCAGTTGTGCAATGTAAAGGGACAGCGCATGGCGAAATTGAAGGTATTTGTAGAACTGTGTGCGGGGCATGTCAAATTCTCTCTGGAGCTCTTGGAAAGATTTATGTCTGACCATGTAAGACTACCCCCAGGGAGATGTACCGATGTCCTACCTGCCCCTAAACCCAGTCAGTGTAGACAGTTGGGGCACCAGACCATTGTGCCACATGTGGGTCTCCCCGGTCAATCGGCCCCACCACCCCATACGATGTAGGGACTGTTTCCATAACTTGAACACTACTCTTGTCGCTGGCGGCAATGCCTGAAGCTCTGGCCCCACGTAGAGGTATGAGTGAAGAGCCATATCACCCATCAACCAGTGCTCCACCGCGTGTGCCAGGTCTCGTCTATCCCCATACCACCAGTCGTTTAGTACTAGAAGGTGGCATGCTGAGTGATATACCTGGATGACTGGGGTAACTCCACAGTATGTGGATTGAAAGTATGTTCTCAGGGCCACACGGGCAGAGCCCACTCCCCAGAGAAATTGACCCAGGATCGTATTTAGTCGTTGAAACGAAAAGAAGGCCGGGGAGGGAAACCATCTTAAAGATAACTGACCTACCAAATAGGGACAAAGGTAGATGGGACCAGGACTGTGTCTCTTCTTTTACATGCTTCCACAATGGAGCTAGATTCCTGACCCATGACGTAGGTTGAGAGGCTGACAAAAACACTCCCAAGTATTTAAATCACTTCGTAATGACCGTTACATTTCTGGACCAGAGACCCAGTTCACTCCGTCCCCGCAATGGCCATAGGATTGACTTACGAGCATTCATGTATAAATCAGAGGTCTCCCCAATTATGTGCATTATTCGAATCAGTCTCGGGCCTGTCCTGTGAGGCAGAACAGCAAGTCATCCACGTATAATACAATGCGATCCGAGATTGCCCTTGACCATTCAAAGCCTCGGATCTGAGCGTTGACCCTGACCCAAGCCACCAGCGGCTCCATCACTAACACGAATAAATATGTGGATAAAGGACAGCCTTGGCGTGTGCCCCGCCCCAAGGGGAAGGTATGAGAAACCGAGCTCGCCCCTCGTACCGAGGCTGTATGGTCAGTATACAGCAATTGTATATAGGAAAGGAATCTGGGGCCAATGTTCAAGCGTCGCAAGAGCGCAAACAGATATGTCCAGCGTAGCGGATCTAAAGCAATCTAGATGTTCCACTGCCGCTATGGCGTTGTGAGTGCAATGGATATTATGACGTGTAGCGCATCTAGGCATGAAGCCTGCCTGGTCTGGGTGTACCAGGTCAGTTATATATGGCAAGATGCGATTAGCAAGAAGTTTGACTTCCACATTCAATAGGGAGATTGGGCAGTATAACGCATGGTGCTTGGGGGAACTGCCAGGCTTAAGAAATACTACTACTTTGGCGTGCCTCCAGTCTGGAGGGAGATGGCTTGTTAATCGCTGCAAGGTAATGGGCTCGAGCTGGGATTGTTATATTTAAAAAAATGTTCAAGGGAAGCCGTTGGGTACGGGGGCCTTTCTGGAGTGCAAGTTTGCCAAAGCGGTAACCCAACTCATCGATCGTGAGTGGAGCCTCTAATTCGGTTCTTGCTGCATCTGGCAGTGTTCTCGGGGTAACTCATCTAAAAATCGCTGTATAGTAGTTTCTGGTAAGATTTTGCTTGCAGTGTACAACTCTGCGTAGTAATCCGCGAATCTTGCGGCAATCTGAGACGTGTCAGAGAGTACCTTACGGATACCGGGGATCGTATGTGGGTGCAACGCCTGTTGACAGAGGCGGTGTAACAAAGTGTTCGACTTGCCCCCCCATTGATATATTCTGCTTTGAGAGGTCTGGTCTCATCTAGTAGTTTCCCAGCATATAGTTGCTTGTATAAAGTAATTGGCAGAGCGCCTGAGTCCCATTCTCCCCCCTGCCCCGCCGGTCTAGGTCAATAAATTGGGCTTCAATCTGAATCCATTTTTCCAGATGAAAATAGTTGTCTTTATTGAAGTATTCTTTCTTTCTTCTCTAATGCGGAGTGAACTGCAGGGCAAGTATGCAACATTTAAAAGACACAACAAATAATTGTTCTGAGATCTCACTATATAGTATAAATTAGCATAATAGGCACAGGGTGGCCAATTTACAATGCTTAATGTCCCAGTAATGATTAGAAAAATGTTACTAAACTTGGAAACATTCAATCTAAAGAAAGATTATTTTTTTTGCTTCAAATTATCATTGAAACATTTCCCCAACGTCTAGGCATTTTGGAAGACTGTTCATTGATATATCACTCAAAAAAATGTACTATCTTAAACTTGAGTCACGCTCATTTGAATAATGAATCAAAGGCAATAATGTTTTACAAAATTGAATAAATAAAATTTTTTGATCTATATATCGTCTGAATTACATCACACATGTGGTACAATGAGCTTTGATCTCCTGAGATTGGGTCTTGTTCGCGGATTCTTGACATGCAAGAGAACAAGTTCATGCTTTCGGTAGCGATCCTGCTGGTGAATACTCTTTCTGCCGGCAGACTCCCCCTTTTTAGGTCTTGCCTAGGCAGTGTGCATGCGCCGCATAGGAAAAGACCTGTAGCCTACGATTCATTTGTGTCCGAAAAACGTGCATGTGTTGCATTGCCTTCAATGGCAACGCGTGCACGTTTGGCGATACCCTTTCGGGTGCGAGCTTTGACACCACATGTTTGTAATTAACTTGCAAACACATGGTCCCCCTTGCTCGCTCCCGCAAGGGAAACACTTTGTGTGCTCTGGGCCGCACTCCCCTAAACCCTTCCACTTTTAGCGCGAGGCGTGCAAGTTTACATCACCGGTGCTTTCAGATCCCTCCCACCTCCCAACACACCCAGGGAAAGCACCTTTATTTATTTATCATCACAGACGTTATTAGACCCTGCCCGCCTCCCAAAACAGCATATCAAAGCGCCTTTATTTATTTAATATTACCAGCGCTTTCAGACCCATCAGCCGGTCTCATAAAGCACAAGCTCAGGCGCTATGGGTGTGAGAGGAAAAGCTCTGGCTTTGGACGTGCGCAGCGGGAGCTGTTTTCATTTGGCTTTGATTGATCAGACCGCTGCTCGCTACGCTAAGGTAAAGGCTTTTGATAGACTTTAACTTTCACGGCCGCGGGCCCCGTTTGTCTTTTAGCACTAGTCTTTAACTTGAACCAGACACTGTCCAACAGTGTGGCCTCTCTCTGTGTTTCATGTCATATTATGCCAGAGGTGCAACTTGTTTCTGTATTTTTATATTATGCCCAGAGTTGCGATTTGCATCTGTAGAACAAGTTACTTACCTTCGGTAACGATATATCTGTAAGAAACATTAGTTAGTATTAGATTCCTTACCTTAGAATATCCCCAGGCGTCAGTCTGGATCCGGAAACTTTTGCGTAGCAGTACCCCTGCGCGTCGGTAGGCGTCGTCTGCAGGCGTCCCCTGCGGCTCCGCGTCCGTCGTCGGCGTTGTGCGCCGTAATGACGCCGCTGGAGTATATAGACGCCGCCTCCGCACGCTGACGTCAGTTCTTTGTACACAGCTTTTCCGCGTCAGAACACGCAGAGCCGTGTGAGAACCAACACTGGTGCCATTTGAAACTAGGGCCCTGAAAGGGATGTCCTTAACCCTAGGTATCAGTTCGCAGAACGGGGAGGATGGGTGGGTTCGGTAAGGAATCTAATACTAACTAATGTTTCTTACAGAAATATCGTTACCGAAGGTAAGTAACTTGTTCATCTGAAAGAAACACGTTAGTATTAGATTCCTTACCTTAGAATAGATACCCCAGCAATACCAACCCCGGTGGTGGGTCTGCGAACCAATACATTCCTACACCAGAAAGTCCTGGAGGACAGAACGGCCAAAGAAGCCATCTGTCCGGACTTGACTGTCCAGGCAGTAGTGCCTCGCAAAGGTGTGCAACGAGGCCCACGTAGCCGCCTGGCAAATGTCCTGCAAGGGGACTCCCCGGCCCAGGGCAGTAGTAGCCGCCGTGGCACGAGTGGAATGGGCCCTCAGCCCAACAGGAGGCTCCTTCCGAGCCAAAGAGTAGCACGCTTTGATGCACTGAACGACCCATCGAGAGATGGTCCGTTTATGTACCGCCCGTCCCTTCTTCGCACCCACGTTGCCAACAAACAGTTGGTCATCCACCCGGAACTGGCGTGTGCGATCCACATAAAATGAAAGCGCACGTTTTGGGTCCAGACGATGGAGCCGCTCTTCATCCTTTGAAGGATGCGGAGGCTGGAAGAAGGAAGGGAGGGTGATGGACTGCCCGATGTGAAAAGCAGAAACTACTTTGGGCAGGAAAGAAGGTCTAGTCCTGAGAACCACCTTGTCAGGATGAATGGACAGGAAAGGAGGTTGGACAGAAAGAGCCTGGAGCTCACTCACTCTCCTGGCAGAGGTGATGGCAACCAGGAAAGCCGTCTTTAAAGTCAGGAGACGGAGAGGACAAGAATGAAGGGGCTCAAAGGGAGCACACATCAAAAAGGTTAGAACCAGGTTCAAGTCCCACTGAGGCATCACAAACGGAACAGGTGGATACATGTGTGTGATGCCCTTCAAGAATCTCGTTACAATTGGGGACTTGAACAAAGAAGGCTGATCAGGAAGCCTTAGAAAGGCTGAGAGGGCCGAAAGGTAGCCCGTGATAGTGCCCAGAGCAGAGCCCTGCTGGGCAAGAGAGAGAAGAAAAAGAAGAACCTCGGAAAGAGGGGCAGAAAGAGGATCCACAGCCTTTGCTGTGCACCATGCCACAAATCTGTTCCACCGACAGGCGTATACCGACTTCGTGGAGGGACGCCTGGCTGCCAGAATTACATCACAGACTTCAGGAGGCAAGTCAAATGGCCTCAACTGCCGCCACTCAATCTCCAAGCATGGAGGTGGAGACTGGACAGGTTCGGGTGGAGGACCGTCCCCTGCTGCTGCAACAGAAGGTCCTCCTGAAGGGGCAGGCGGATCGGGGGACCGACTGACATGCTGAGTAGCTCGGGATACCAGTACCTTCGAGCCCAGTCCGGAGCCACAAGGATAACTTGGGCCCGGTCGCGCCTGATCTTCTTCAGCACTCTGGGCAGAAGTGGTATAGGCGGAAAGGCGTATAACAGACTGCAACTCCACTCGCGCCGAAAGGCGTCGCCGTGCGAGTGCCGTCTTGGAAACTCCAACGCGCAGAACTGATGACATTGCGCGTTCTCTTCTGTGGCGAATAGATCTAACCAAGGCTCTCCCCATTGCAGAAAGAGGCCTTGCGCCACGTCCGAGTTCAGACGCCATTCGTGATCCATCGAGCACCGACGGCTGAGTTCGTCCGCCCTGGCGTTCAGAGAACCTGCCAGGTGTTGAACCGTCAAAGTCACACCCTGACGTTCCAGCCACTGCCAGAGGCGCAGAGCCTCCTGGCAAAGGGTCCACGACCCCACCCCGCCCTGTTTGTTGCAGTACCACATGGCGGTGGTGTTGTCTGTGAACACCTGCACTACACTCCCGTTGACAAAGGGGAGGAATGCCTTCAGTGCTAGACGAATCGCCCGTAGCTCCAACCGGTTGATATGGAGCCGGGACTCCGCCGGAGACCAGATGCCTCTGATCTCTGCCTCTCCCAAGTGGCCTCCCCAGCCCTGGAGGGACGCGTCCGTCACGACAACGTGCTCCGGTTGGGGAAGGGAGAGGGATCTGCCTCTGACCCAATCGCGGTCCGTAAGCCACCACTGCAGTTGTCTCGCAGTGCCCTCCGAGATCAAGTCGTCGTCGGACAAGTTGCCCTGATGCTGGGCCCACTGAAACTTCAGGTCCCACTGCAGAGCCCGCATCCGCCATCGGGCGTGATGCACCAGAAGGATGCAGGAAGCCATCAGCCCCAGCAGCCGCAGCGTCAACCTGACCGAAACCCGGGATAGCGGCTGAAAGATGGGAATCAAAGCCTGTATATCCCGGACCCGCCGTTCCGGAGGATAAACCCGAAACTGCGCCGAGTCCAGAACCGCTCCGATGAAAAGGAGCTTTTGAGAGGGACACAGGTGTGATTTCGGCACATTGATGGAGAACCCCAGGTCGTGCAAGAGGTCTGCCGTCATCTGAAGGTGGTGGACGACTGTCTGGGGAGAGCCCGCCTTCAACAACCAGTCGTCTAGGTAGGGGAAGACTGAAACCCCTAACCTGCGCAGATGGGCTGCGACCACCGCCATCACCTTTGTGAACACCTGTGGGGCGCTGGTAAGGCCGAAGGGGAGCACGATAAACTGAAAGTGCTCCTGGCCTACCGTGAACCGCAGGTAACGCCGGTGGGCCGGCAGGACGGGGATGTGAAAATACGCATCCTGCAAGTCCAACGCTACCATCCAGTCTTGCGGGTCGAGAGCAGCCAAGACCTGAGCCAATGTCAACATCTTGAACTTCTCCTTCCGGAGGAAGCCGTTGACGTTCCGAAGATCCAAGATAGGACGTAGGCCCCCTTTGTCCTTCTTGGGCACCAGAAAGTAGTGGGAATAGCAACCACGCCCTACTTCTGGCCCAGGAACGCGTTTGATGGCCCCCTTGGCCAAGAGGGCCGTAACTTCCTCCTGCAGAAGTGTCAAGTGGTCACCGACACACGGTGGCTCTGCGGTGGCATGGCTGGAGGAGTGGTCTCGAAGGGGAGGGAGTAGCCCCTTCGGACGAGTTGCAGCACCCACCTGTCCGATGTGACTGTGCGCCAGCGGGCGTGGTGATGGCGAACCCTGCCACCCACTGGCGTCACATGGGCCTGAAAGCACGGACTAGGAGGATTTGGAGGCAGATGCTGCGGGGGAGGTGTGGCCTGACCCCGCCGTTGACCCCGACCGCCTCCACGGCGGTTTCCACGGCCGCCACCGCGTTGGAAGGATTGTTGCGGCGCGTGGCTGGCAGCACGTGTGGGGACGCCCCTTCCTTGGCCACGAAAGGAGCGAAACGAACCCGTTTGCTGGCGCTGGGTCGAGAGACCCAAGGACTTGGCCGTGACCCTTGAGTCCTTGAAGCGTTCCAGCGCGTGGTCCGCCTTGTCACCAAAGAGGCGACAGCCATCAAAACGGCATGTCCATCAAGGCATTTTGGACATCTGCCGAAAAGTTGGCGGATCTCAGCCAGGCGTGGCGACGAATCGCCACCGTCGTTGACATAGCTCTGCCCAGCGAGTCGGTCGTATCAAGACCACAACGTATGGAATATTTAGCTGCATCTCGGCCCTCAGCCACAGCCTTGCCGAGCTTTGCCCGCACCTCCATAGGGCATTCTGGCAGCAGTTCCGCGACCGTGTCCCACACAGAGTGGGTGTAACGGCCCAAGAGGCATGCGGTGTTGCAAGACCGCAGTCCCAGACTCAGGGACGAGAAGACCTTCTTACCATACTGGTCATACCTCTTAGATTCCCGGTCGGGCGGGGCCGACGGGAATGCGGTCTGGGAAGTCGAGGCCTGGATCACTAGACTCTCAGGGGTGGGATGGGTGGAGAGGAACTTGGGGTCGTCCGGACATGGACGGTGGCGTCTGGCCACGTTCCGATCAACAGGCGAACCTGAAGAGGGCCTGGACCACGTGCCCAACAGAACGTCTGACAAGGCTTCGTTAAACGGCAGCAGTGGCTCCTGTGGGCATGACTGCGGTTTGAAGACCTCAGTGAGGATGTTAGGCCTCACGGCCGCGACGGGGAGCTCAAGGTGTAAGGCCTTGGCAGCCCTCATCAGCACCACTGAATACGCAGCTCCCTCCTCCGATGCCACGGAAGGAGGAGAGACAAAGCCAGGGTTAGGAGAGTCGTCCAGACCACTGGCATCCCCCAAATCACCTGTCCAGTCCACGTCATACTGACACTCACGTGACAGAGGGTCTTCAGACCCCTCCCAACCTTCCCCGTACTCTTCATCATCTCCATATTCGGAGTCAACGATGTAGACCGGCTCCTCGGGGTTCACAGGCCCCATCGGCATCGAGTCCGGCGTCGAGCGACGTCGGTTCGACTCCGCGTCCGGAGTCGGGGAGGGTATGGGGACGACGCCGCCCGGAGCCGGCGCCGGCCGGAGCCGGCACAGGAGAACCGGCGCCGCGCGGGGGCGGCGTCGGGGGCAACCCCGATGGAATCGGCGCCGGAGCGGCCGGCAGACCACCCGGCGTCGACCCCGAAGGCCCTTGCGGCGCCGGGGTCGGAGCCATCGGCGGCACCGGGGCCGGAGCACCCAATGGCGTCGAGTCAGGGACACCCGAGCCGCCAGGGCCCCCAGACGGGTTCACTGGGCCCGAAGGCGCCGGAAGCCCCGTCGGAGAAGTGAGCGCCCTCATGGCCATGAGGAACGCCTCAATCTCCTCAGGCGTCGCACCTTGCCCAGGGACCGGAGGGTATGGAGCAGGCCGCGCCGGCGACTCTCGCGGAGCCGTGGGGTTGGGGTCACCCGAACCCCCGGCCGCGTCGTGCGAGCGTCGGGGGTACGATGACGACGCCCCGACTTCTTGTGTTTCTTACCTGAAGAGCCCGACGAATGGTGGCGACTTCCGGAGCGTCCGGCGCGGCTCCGCGACCGCTCCCTCGAATGCTCCGTGGACCTCCGGCCGGACTGGGACCGCTCCCGACGCGGGGCCGACACCCAGAGCTCGAGTAGCTTGCGGGACCGCTCCCGTCTAGCCTTATTAGTCAGAGCCCGGCAATCGACGCAGGCGTCCACGTCGTGGTCGGGGCCCAGGCACCGGAGGCAGAGTCGGTGATGGTCCGTGACCGACATCGTGCGGTCACAACCGTCACAATTCTTGAAACCGGGCATCCTACCAGGCACCAAAAAGAGATTACAGAAAGTTAACAAACTAGGTCAAAAGACCGGAGTACTGCTCTTCGGATCTGCGCTAACTGGCGCGGAAAAAAGAAGAACTGACGTCAGCGCGCGGAGGCGGCGTCTATATACTCCAGCGACGTCATCACGCCGCACGACGCCGACGACGGACACGGAGCCGCAGGGGACGCCTGCAGACGACGCCTACCGACGCGCAGGGGTACTGCTACGCAAAAGTTTCCGGATCCAGACTGACGCCTGGGGATATTCTAAGGTAAGGAATCTAATACTAACGTGTTTCTTTCAGATTTTTTATTTCAGCCTACGGTCGACCTTTAACTTTTTAAATTTGTTCAAATCATAAAATACAGACAATGGGTGATTTATTTCAGTTGCTTATATCACTCCTCTTGTGAAGTGTGGCTTCTTTCATTGGTTTATACCGCTAAGAGGCTCAGAAGTATGACAATTTCTGAACTTTTTATCACTTCAAGTAGAATATGTGGTCTGTTTAAGCAGTTTATATAACACCATGCTCAAGATGGGTGGACTGGCTTATTTCAAAGTTTGAAGCAGACCACACTCAGAGGTGTGACTAGTTTCGGAATTCATATTAGATCATGCTGAGAGGTGTTACTTGTTTCTTATCAGACCATGCTCAGAAGCGTGGCTTGTTTCAGAGTTTGTATGAGACAATGATCAGATGTGAGCCTTGTTTCAGTAGGTTAGATCAGCATATTCTCAGAGTCTGTTTTTGCTATTAGTTTATATACGAACATGCTCAGAGGTCTGACATTGTCTGTAGTGTATATATGGCCATGCTCAGAGGTCTGAGATTGCCTCCAGTGTATATACGACCATGCTCACAGGTCTGACATTCTTTTAGTGTATATACGGCCCTACTAAGAGGTCTGACATTGTCTCTAGTGTATATACCACCATGCTCAGAGTGTCTGACATTCTTTGTAGTGTATATATGACCGGACATAGAGATCTGGCTTATTTTTCTAGCTTACATCAGACAGTGCCCAGAGACAGATGTGTTGCTTATTTCTGGAGTGTATATCATACCACATTCATGGTTATGGCACATTTATGGAGTTTACATTAGACAATGTACAAGGGTGTAGCATGCCTCAATAGTGTTTATCAGACATTGCTCAGATATCCGGATTATTTCAACTGTTCCTATAAGACCGTGGTGAAAGATGCGGCTGGTGACTTTGGTTTACATCAGACCTTCCTCAGAGGTTCTAGCTAGATTGAGAAGTTAATGTCAGTCCATGGTTGTGACGACTCATACTTTCCTTTTTTTGGATACTGGACATGGATTGGCATGATTAAATGTTTCTTATCAGCAGGGGTGGTTCGCTAGCATTAGCATCGGGCCCCACCTCTCGATATTAATATTCCCCTTACGTTAGTGGCAGTCTTGTCGCCTCTTGACCCAGGCAGTCAGGCACTTTTCTCAGGCACGTACCCTAGTGCACATGTGCCTGCTGTCACAGTTTTTACCGGGCTTTCCTCTTGTCCGTTCAGGCCCTATTAGACCTTCCAAGATGTAGGGCCACACTCCCTTGATGTGATGCAAGCTCACTAACTGAGTACAGGCCGGGCCTATTAAGGTTCAGCTCTCTGCTTCACCAGGCACTAGTCAATCAGTGGGTTTTCACAGGGAGGGAACAGCAAGTCTAATTGATCCCACCATCCCCAGCGACGAGATGGTAAAGGGGTGAGGTTCACAATAAGCTGCCTCGTCACATGAATGACTAGATTTGGCAGCGCACTGGTTCCAATCCTCGGCCCCCTGCCCCCAAGACTGCTTCGACTGCGAGACCCTGTGAAGAATTGCCTGCCTTGCCACTCGCTCCTTCTCAAAGTGCTGCAGCAAACAATAGTATTAAAAAAGCAAAAGAAGTGTAGCTAGTATCATAACATGCATGTGAACTGCTTGACAAAATGTCTTCAAGGTGAGAGTATTGGAACCAAGTACAGGTTACTCTCTATTAGGTTTGCATTGGAGTATAAATATTGACCATCAGATGTTTAAAGGTATCAAATTGATACACAAGTCTGGTGGCCTTCACAGACTCCCTCTGAAAATCCACTACCCGCTGGAGTGGCAACAGCAGGACTTGGCCCAATTAAGTTTGAGGCCCGACATCTTCACAAACGTGTTGAGCATCTCCATCAGTAGGAGGAGGGATGTCTGGGCATCAAATAAATAAACCAGATCATCATCTGCATGGAGAGATACTATATGCCATTCATTGAATGCATGCACACTCCATATCTGGGCTTTGGTGCACAGTCAGCTTGTAAGGGGCTAAATCACTAGCACAACAAGCATTGGCATAGCCAATAGGTCTCGCCTTTGGGACCTTATAAGTATTTAATTATGCAGCACAATATCCTTGGTGCAACATCAACAGTTGCATGGCTAAACACATAAGGTCCCAAAGGCGAGACCTATTGGCTATGATTCTTCTGTAGGCACCAGACTGGATCTGGAGACTAAAGATTTCTAAACTGTGCCAATAGGAGGAGCTAAGGGTCTGTCTCAGCTCTGGGATCTCCAGATAGCACCTCATGGACTTGTAAAAGGCAACACCCAGTTGTAGTGACGTTAGTGCGTCATCCTTTTCTTAAACTCCTTCAGAGGCAAAGACAAAGCCTCTGAAATAACAGTTGCAAATATTACAAAACTAACTTAGGACCCTAAAAAAAGATCACATGAACACTCTTCAGACAGGGGAGATAGGTAGTATTGGTGAGGAATCTGCAATTAGATGTAGTATTCACCAGAAAGAGTGTTATTGGAGGTAAGTAACCTCCAGAATGGAGTTTTGTGCCAGAAGGCCATGTTTGAAATATTAGGATCACATCCTGAATGTCCTGGACTTGCTGTTTGAAAGCCACTATATCAAGCAGAGCCCCTATAGACAAATCCTCTGCACTGACCAAAGATGGCAATTTCGGCTTTGCAGAGTGAGAGCCACAGGGAAGATACCAATAATACCATTTATAGGTGGTACACGACTGACTGAGGCACCTTTTACAGTCACCCTGTGAGATATGGGAATTCATGTACTCCTGACTTGAGAATATGGACTGCGACAATGCCATAACCTTCGTTAACACCTGATGGCTGAGGTGAGGTTGGAGCACAGGAAAGTAAATTGATGGTGCCTTAATCCTGCCAGGAAGTGAAGGAAATGCAATTGGATCTGCGGCTTGGACCCTGAAAATATGCACTTCATCCCAATCCATGCCCTCCATCAAATTCTCCCAGATCTAGAGCAGAGAGAACCTGTGCCAAAGTGAGCATCCTGAATTTGTCCTTCTGTAGAAAAGTGTTGACAAACAAGAGACCTAGAATAAATATCAGATCACCCTCTTTCTTGGGCACCAAGAAGGACCAGGAATAGCCCTTTTCTGCCACAGAGACTCAATTTCCCATTTGGCCAACTCAGTGTGCACTTCCTTGGAAAGGATGGCAGCATAATCTTCTAAGGTCCGGGAAAAAACAGGAGGAACATAAGGTGGGGCAAGAAGAAATGGAGGGTGCAACCATGATGAACATTTTCCAATACCCATGGACCTCAAATAATTGCACACAAGTTGAGCAGGTAAAAAGGAATTCTGTCTGCAGCAGATGACCACTTGAGAGTGGAATTTGAGATGTCTAGGAGGGGTTGCATCATGCAATAAAGTCTGTTGCCTTTGCTGCCACCAACTCGTTTCATACAGCTGAAAAAGGGCTGCCAATAGGCAAGGCACCCAGGAGTAGCTACCGAATTTCCAGTACTGCTAGTCAAACTGGCAGGCTTTAGCACAGTTATCTTTGGTACACTCCAAAGCAAAGTCTACTTTTCACTAAAGAGCCTGGAGCCATCAAAGGTTATATACTTCAAACATGTATGCATGTCTCCACAAAAAACTTGGGGTGCGCCTCCAGGCATGGAGCCAAACTACCATATTGGTGCCCAAGGCTCAGCCCAATAGTCATTGATGTCCACTGTGAAACATCCAAAACTCCACGAATAAAGAGGGCAAGACCTCGCATAACATGTCTCAGAGGGCATGAGTATACAAGTCAAACAGCATTCAGGGTACCCATAGGTATACTGGCAGTGGAGAATACTCTCTTGCCAATGCATAAACACATTTCAACTGCCAGTCTGGCAGAGCTTTGAGTAAGCCATCATGGGTTACCTCACTAGCCAACACCTTAGGCTAGGATTTTCGGAGTCAGATGCTGTGTCACGAAGGCGAAATACCCTGGGGCAAGCCCATGTGGCCTAGCAATAAGTTAGTTTACTGCCAGTGCTGAGCAAGGCTTGGACCATAAGCTACCAAAGCCTCTGTCAAGACTTCATTTAAGGGCAGCAACAGCTGAGTTGTTGCACAATCTGGCTCTAGAATTACTGTGAGCAAATTCACCTTAGTTTCTAAAGAAGACAATTTCAATTACGGACCCACTTCAAAAGCACCACCACAAAGTCAATCTTCTTTTCAATCTCTTCTGTGTCTCAAGCAGAGGTCAGCCATTACAGAATGGAAGCCTAACAGTGTATCAAATCTTACATGGAGGTTTGCAGGGAGGTGAGGAACATGTACTTAGAAAGAGTATCCAGCAAAAAGAACGCCTCAGAAGGTATCTTTTTCTTCTGATAAATACTTCAAACTGCAGATTCCTCAACTTTGAGCAGAACCTTCCAAAAGTTGGAGGGTCAGAGTATTGAGCTTTATATAAGCTTTATACTAGGAAGTTCTCCAGAAACGAGCGGGCAAAATAGCCCTCTATAGACTTCAGTATTGAGGCAGTAGTGCTCAGTGAAGGTATGCTCAGAAGGTATGTGGCCGCTTGGCACACATCCACCACCCAAACACCCCTCGTCAGATTTGTGTTGGTTGTGTTGTTTCTGGTAAAATGGCCCAAAACATTTCAGGCAATTCCTTCCTTGCCAGGAATTATATGTTTGTATAAATTACATATTTGTATGCACAGAATGATATAGATGAGCTGTTGTTATGAAATATCCTTCCATTCTTAGCACTAACAACACCAATAAAAAGTTGATCATACACCTATTGATCCTCAGTGAGCTTGAAATAAAAACAAACCAATGAAGTTTTGCCACCTCTTCAAGGAAGGAAAAAAAGCAGGAAGAGAGTGATGAACTTTGCTAAGTGAAGGGTGACACCATTTTGACAGAATGGAAGCAAACGTACATAGCACTTTGTCACGGACGAACGTGTTATATGGAGATTATATTAATAGTGCCTGCAATACACTGAAACAGCGAATAGAAGTAATGGCAATGAGGAACACAGTTTTAATGGTCATTAGTCTCAATGAACATCTTGCATAGGCTTGAAGGATGTGTACATCAAAAACATAAAGACCAAGTTAATATCCCATTGAGACATAATGAAGGATGCAAAAGGCAATAATTAAGTAAGCCCATTTAAGAAATCCAATACTTGACACGAATAACCGAGACTGGTTGGACAAATGCATAAAGGCAAATTAGCCAACACGCTTTAATGGTACCCACAGCAAAGCCTTGCATGGAGGCTAATGACTGAACAAACATCAGAAAATCTGACAACATGGTCTGAAGAGGATCAATATATCCCATGGTCACCACATAAGGCAACAAACGTCCCCCAACTATCAGGATAAATGTATTATGTAGTACTGTGGTGTCAAACACAAGGCCCGCGGGCCAAATCCGGCCCGCCAGACCTCGTCATGTGGCCCGTGTAGCCGCCGCCGGTCGCCAGCCTTCACCTTTTATTCTCGCTTTTTTTTTATTGAGACAAGAAAGCCGCCTCTTCAGCGCATGCGCAGAAGCCTACAAGCCAGAGAGCGTCTGCCCTCTAGCGTTGACACAAGAAAGCCGCCTCTTCAGCGCATGCGCGGCAGCCTACAAGCCAGAGAATGTCTGCCCTCTAGCGTTATTGACACAAGAAAGCCGCCTCTTCAGCGCATGCGCGGCAGCCTACAAGCCAGAGAACGTCTGCCCTATAGCAGCGCCGGCCGTTCTACACAGGAAACCTCCACTTTACATGCATTCAGGAAACCTCCACTTGTTGAGCGCATGCCATCCTGTGATCTGTGACAGATCCAACGGCTGCCTGAACCCTTCTCTCCTGTACTGTAAGTACACATATGATGTATGTGGGGGGGGTGGGGGGTTCTGCTTATTATTCTGCTTAAAAGTCTGAGTGGTAAACTTTGGACATACTGACCACTTCCGTGTCACTTTACAGTGGTGTAGGGACCATAAACTACAATCAAATAACCGAAAAATGTCCAAGAAAAGAAAAGTTGATGCAGAGGGAAGGCAATTTCAGGAGAGATGGGAAAGTGAATACATGTTTGTGATTAATGGAGACAAGCCGGTATGTACATTTGAATATCTACTTGCCATTATTCTGACTATGTTTCTGCTTTAAGAGCTAGTTATTATTACAAAAAACAGTAATAATTGAATGCAGTGACAATAATTTATGATAATAAAGAGTGGACACATAGTCCTACAGATACAACCGGCCCTTTGAGGGTGGCCAAACTGCTGATGCGGCCTCCGATGAATTTGAGTTTGACACCCCTGATGTAGTAGGACACAGAACAGCAAAGATAACATCAACTACGTCTGCAGGCAGAACAATAACATTAAGTTGATTCTGCTAAACCATGCAAGGAAGTGTAGAGTGGAGATTAGAGTGCCACACTATGCTCTGTTGCATGGTTTAACCAAATTGGTAGATCGAGCAGTTGACAATTCTAAGTAGGTCAGAGTACCACACTCTCCTGGTCTAATCCAGGCTTATCCAAATGAGTTTATAATGAACCCACCTAACCTTCTTCAGAACTCTGGGCAGAGGAGGCAGGTGTGGAAGCCATTTTTAGACCAGAATCCCACTGCAGCCCAGAGTGCCCTATGGATAAAAGATACACTTGATAAAATCAGCCTCCTTCATTCAGATGGAATGCATTTTCCAGGGAGCCTTGAAGCAGGACGTCCTGCATCCTATGCATGCCCACTGGTTGAAAATGCCTTGGACCATACTGCTCTGTTTGTTGCAGTACCACATAGTGGTTGTGTTGGCCACCAGGACTTGAAAGGGGTTCCCCTTGATGGATGGGAGAAATGCTTTTCTCTTCAGGGCTAACTAAATAGCATGAAAGTAGACTGATATGGGGCTTCTACTCCGAAGGGGGCCAAAGAAGTCCGTCACCCTACCTAAGTGACTGACAGAGATGTTGGAAGAGAGGCAATCCCAGTATGGAGCCCACTGCAGGAGGAACTTCCAATGCAGAGCCCACATGTGCCAACAAGGAATCATGCATGAGGATAAGAAGACTCTGAACCATCCACATCAGAAACTATGGACAAGCTCGAAACTTAAGGAGCAAAACATGAATGTCGTGGGCTTGCTACTGGATGGAATTTGGCTTGAAAAACCCTGTGTCCAGGATGGAGCCTTTGAATCCTCTGGGTGAGGTGCAGATGATATTTTGGCTCATTGATGGAAAATCCCAAGGAGGGAAGCAGGGTGACAGATGTCTGTAGGTGGTCTATAACTAACTGCAGTAAGCTTGAAGTGAGAGCCACTTGTTGAGGTAGGTGAATTAGTCTATCCTCGACCTGTGAAGATGGGTTGCAATCATGGCTATCACCTTCATAAACACTGGTCCGTGCGGCTGAGGTGAGGCAGGAAGGTAAACTGAAAAAGTTATAAACCCACCACGAATCAACGGAAGCGTATGTGGGACTGCAGAATGGGAACATGAAAGTATGTCCAAGGACAACATCCAGTCCCCTGAATCCATGGTGTTGAGGGCAAATGCCATGGCCAACATCCTGACCTTGTCCTTCCAGGTGTTCAAAACCAAAGATCTAATTTTGGTGTGAGCACTCTCATCGTATTTGGGCACCACAAAGTACATGGAGTAACGTTCTTTTATCCACGTCGAACTCCTTCTATGAATATTTTGCAGTAAATGAACTTCCTTGGCAAGGATAAAGGCATGATCTAACAGAGTATGAAAAAAAGAAGGTGAAAAAGGGGGGAATGGATGAAAATGGGAACAACTGGTCTGAGATAAGTGTACACTAGCCATGCAGGTAAAAATAATTACTGCACCATACCAGCTATACATGACCCTGTGTGGGGGGAGAGCTTGGTGGGGGGAAACAAAGCATCTCAACTGCAGTCGTGGCAGGTGATGAAGAGGAAGAAGAATGTTGTCCTTGATGGTGACCACGACTTCTGCCACCAAGTCTACTGAATCCATGAAAAGGCTGAATAGGCAGTTGCATGGGCTAAAAGAGCTGTGTTTGGTGATAGGTGAAACTGCAAGAGTATCACCTAAATGTTCATTATTGTGATGGAATTGATGGGTTGGAAATAGCAAGCATAAGGAGCCGTGTGTAGCCCAATTGTCTTTGGAGTGCGCCAACGCAGAATCACCTTTTTTCCAGAAAGCATTGAGTCATCAAATAGCATGTCCATAGAGAACCCCTGAACATCCCCGAAAACTCTGGAGTGCACATACAGGCATGACATTTAATCACTGGTGCCCATGGTGTGACCTTCACAGTTATTGTGTTTAGACCAACTCTCAACAGATACTTAGAAGAATCCTGCCTACATTGTTTGTTCAAAAGCACTTCTGAATTGCCCAAGAATGGCAGGTAAGATCTCGCGAGCCATATCTCCCTGGGCATATGCATATCACTACAGAAGGCAGACACCGTTCATGGACCTCAAAGCTAAACTGGTGTATCGAAATACCCTTTTCCCGAACGGCTCAATGAGATTCAGTTCTCTGTATGGCAGGGAGGTTGTTAATGGGATGACATTAATGGTGGAAGCCTGAACCACCAAACCTAGGTTAAGGTACTTGGTCAAAAAGGCCCAGGCACCAGAAGAGGGCCTATTACACCTAACCACAGGGCGACAAACCAGAGAAGACAAGCACAGCTTTGACTAGGTCATTATCAATGTGCCTGTCAAAGCTTTGTCAGAGGGCAGCAAGGGTTCTCAAGTGGCAGGCTCAGGTGCAAGATCGCAGTTATTATGTTTACCTTGGTCTCCTATGAGTGGGTGAAGTTTCAGTACTTCTACAGCTCTGTGTACTATCACTAGAAAAGAGGCGCTCTCCTCTCTAGGGGGTGCAGTAGGGGAAGTATCCAGGCCATTGGCATTCTGTAAATGTAAATATAGCCCTACATTAGCGTAATGAGTAAAGAGTAAATGAACAGCCTTTTCATCATTGTGATCATGTGGAATACTTTGGAAGGGGACAAATTGAAAGTCAAATTGGCTTTCCAGCCTTTGGTTGTTCTTGAATCGAAGGAGTGGAACTTTCTGAGAATCCTCCCAAGTCACAGGCTACTGTTTGGTTATCTTATAATGCATCAGTAGCTGAGCTCAGGCTGACATGTGGTCCTGATACTAAACAGGAGTCTGGAATGGATCCAGAAAATGTACCAATGGAGTGTTTGACCCGGCAACCAACCTGCTGTGGGTGGTCAACTCGTACACACGGGGGCAGCCAAGCCCTGCTTCCCACACCCTTCAAGCTAGGCCTGCAGAAATGTGGCACATCTCTTGTTAAGTACGACCAGCACACTCCCATCAAACAAACTAGGTGTGACAGCAAGTAGCGTAAAACAAAAGTTGTTCCTGACGTGCACAGCCACTTCCACGACTCCCTTCCGCTTCTTCACAATTTGATAAACAGCCATAATCAAGCAATCTTTTCTAATATTGAAGCTCACATTGTTGCCGACACAAGCTTGTAGTGGTTGCCAGAGATATCATTGCTAAAAAGTATAATATGATTCAAATAGCAATTTCAAAATGTAATTCTAACTGCAGAATTTGTAAATACTAAATCAGAAAAACATACTATCTTTCGTGAGCTGTCAATCTGAACATGTTGTTCTGGGAATGGAATTTAGGAATTACTCCCCTCAAATGGGTTAATAAAATAAAAGGCTTACTCCACACACTGCAGAAACCTGACGCACAAGTTACTTACCTTCAGTAACAATATATCTGTAATAAACAGTAAGTTGTGTTAGATTGCTTACCTTAGAATATCCCCAGGCATCAGACTGGATCCGTAAAGTTTT
Organism: Lissotriton vulgaris; assembly: GCF_964263255.1. Taxonomy (NCBI): domain Eukaryota; kingdom Metazoa; phylum Chordata; class Amphibia; order Caudata; family Salamandridae; genus Lissotriton; species Lissotriton vulgaris. Next base: position 109,213,207 of record NC_141688.1, read on the forward strand.
GCGTAGCAGTACCCCTGCGAGTCGGTAGGCGTCGTCTGCGGCTCCATGTCCGTCGTCGGCATTGTGATCGCCGGGATGACGTCGTCGGAGTACTTAGACGCCGCCCACGCGCGCTGATGTCAGTTCTTGTACATAGCTTTCGGCGCCAAGAACGCAGAGCCATGCCAGAGACCGACACTGGTGCCATGAAACTAGGACCCTGAAAGGGATGTCCTTAACTCTAGATATTGGTTCGCAGAAGGGGGAGGATGGGTGGGGCGGTAAGGAATCTAACACTAAATACTGTTTCTTACAGATATATCGTTACCCAAGGTAAGTAACTTGTGCATCTGAAAGAAACAGGTTAGTGTTAGATTCCTTACCTTAGAATAGATACCCCAGCAATAGTAACCCCGGAGGTGGGTCTATGAACCAAGATCACACCAGAAAGTCCTGGAGAACAGAACAGCCGAAAAAGCCAACTCTCCGGGCTTGGCTGTCCAGGCAGTAGTGTCTAGCAAACGTGTGCAGCGTAGCCCACGTAGCTGCCTGACAGATGTCCTGCAAGGGCAGTAGTAGCCCAGGGCAGTAGTAGCCGCCGTGGCCTGAGTGGAATGGGCCCTCAGCCCAACAGGAGGCTCCTTTTGCGCCAAGGAGCAACAGACCTTGATGCACAACACGACCCACTGAGAGATGGTCCGTTTGTGCACCACCCGTCCCTTCTTTGCACCCATGTAACCAACAAAGAGCTGGTCATCCACCCGGAACTGGCGTGTGCGGTCTAGATAAAAAGAGAGCGCACGTTTTGGGTCCAGACAGTGGAGCCTCTCTTCCTCCTTCGAGGGATGCGGAGGCGGAAAGAAGGTGGGCAAGGTGATGGACTGCCCTATATGAAAGGCTGTAACCACTTTGGGCAGGAAAGAGGGACGAGTTTTCAAGACAACTTTGTCCGGATGGACAGAAAGGAAAGGAGGCGTAGAAGATAGAGCCTGGAGCTCACTCACTCTCCTGGCAGGGGTGATGGCAACCAGGAATTCAGACTTAAGAGTCAGAAGACGTAGAGATCAATTGTGAAGTGGCTCGAAAGGAGCGCACATCAAATAGGTTAGAACAAGTTTCAAGTCCCACTGAAGCATCACGAAAGGAACATAAGGAAACATATGTGTGATGCCTTTCAAGAATCTATTTACAACAGGGGACTTGAAAAGAGAAGGCTGATACGGAAGCCTCAAGAAGGCAGAAATGGCAGAGAGATAGCCCTTAATAGTGCCCAGAGCAGAGCCCTGCTGGGCAAGAGAAAGAAGGAAGAGGAGAACCTCTGAAAGGGGGGCAGAGAGTGGATCCACAGCCTTTGCTGTGCACCATGCCACAAATTTGTTCCACCTGCAGGCGAATACCGATTTTGTGGAGGGACGCCTGGCTGCCAGAATCACATCACAGACTTCAGGTGGCAAGTCAAATGGCCTCAACTGCCGCCGCTCAATCTCCACCCATGGAGATGGAGGCTGGACAGGTTCGGGTGGAGGACCGTCCCCTGTTGCTGCGACAGAAGGTTCTCCTGAAGAGGCAGACGAATCTGAGGATCGACTGACATGTTGAGTAGCTCGGGATACCAGTATCTTTGTGCCCAGTCCGGAGCCACAAGGATGACTTGGGTCCGGTCGCGCCTGATCTTCAGCACTCTGGGCAGAAGTGGTATAGGCGGGAAAGCGTACAACAGACCGCAGCTCCACTCTCGACGAAAAGCGTCTCCGAGCGAGTGCCGCCTTGGAAATTCCAACGCGCAGAACTGATGACATTGCGCGTTCTCTTTGGTGGCGAATTGATTCAACCAAGGCTCTCCCCACTGCTGAAAGAGGCCTTGGCCACGACCGAGTTCAGTCGCCATTAATGATCCATCATGCACCGGCGGCTGAGTTCGTCCACCCTGGCGTTCAGGGAACCTGTCGGGTGTTGAACCACCAGGGTGACGCCCTGGTGTTACAGCCATGTCCAGAGGCGCGGAGCCTCCTGACAAAGGGTCAACGACCCCACCCCGCCCTGTTTGTACCACATGGCGGTGGTGTTGTCTGTGAACACCTGCACTACACTTGCCCGGACAGAGGGAAGGAATACCTTCAGTGCCAACCGGATCGCCCGCAGCTCCAGAAGGTTGATGTGGAGCCGGGACTCAGCTGGAGACCAGAGACCACTGATCTCCCTCTCTCCCATGTAGCACCCTCATCCCAGGAGGGACGCATCCGTTACCACTACGTGCTCCGGTTGGGGTAGGGAGAGAGATCTGCCGCTGACCCAATCGCGGTTCATGTGCCACCACTGCAGCTGTCTTGCAGTGCCCTCTGAGATCCGGACGTGGTCGGACAGGTTGCCCTGATGCTGTGCCCACTGAAACTTCAGGTCTCACTGCAGAGCCAGCATCTGCCACCTGGCGTGATGCACTAGAAGGATGCAGGAAGCCATCCGCCCCAGGAACCGCAGCGTCAACCTGACCGAAACTTGGAATAAAGGCTGAAAGATCGGAATCACAGCCTGAATATCCCGAACCCGCTGTTCGGGGGGATAAACCCAAAACTGCGCTAAGTCCTGAACCGCTCCGATGAAAAGGAGCTTCTGAGAGGGGCACAGGTGTGACTTCGGCACGTTGATGGAGAACCCCAGCGAGTGCAGCCATAGACTGGGGGTGGGAGACAACTGACTGGGGCGAGCCCGCCTTCAACAACCAATCGTCGAGGTAGGGGAAGACTGAACCCCCTAATCTGCGCAGATGAGCTGCGACCACCTCCATCACTTTCGAGAACACCCGTGGGGTGCTGGTAAGGCCGAAGGGCAGCACAGTAAACAGTGCTCAGGGCCTACCATGAACCGCAGGTAACGCCAGTGGGCTGGCTGGACGGGGATGTGGAAATATGCGTCCTGCAAGTCCAATGCTACCATCCAGTCTTCTGGGTCCAGGGCAGCTAGGACCTGAGCCAAAGTCAGCATCTTGTACTTCTACTTCCGGAGGAAGCCGTTGATGTTCCGTAAGTCCAGGATAGGGTGTAGGCCTCCTTTGCCCTTCTTGGGTACCAGAAAGTAGTGGGAATACTAACCACGTCCTACTTCTGGCCCAAGAACGCGCTCGATGGCCCCCTTGGCCAAGAGGGCCGTAACTTCCTCCTGCAGAAGTCGCAAGTGATCCCCCGACATCCGGTGGTACTGCGGTGGTATGGCTGGAGGGTTCGTCTCGAAGGGGAGGGAGTAGCCCCTTCGGACAATATGCAGCACCCACCTGTCCGACGTGATGGAGCACCGGTAAAGGCGGTTATGGCGAACCCTGCCCCCCACTGGCGTCGAATGGGCCTGAAAACTCAGACTAGGAGGATTTTGAGGTAATGCTGCAGGGGCGGGTGTGGACTGACCTTGCCGGTGTCCCCCGGCACTGCCACGGGGGTTACTGCGACCGCGTTGAGGCTTGTTCTGCAGCCTATGGCTAGCTGGACGTGTGGGGGCGCTCTTTCCTTGGCCACGAAATGGATTAAAGGCGGAAGTTTGCTGGCGTTGGCCGAGGCCCAAGGACTTGGCCGTAGCCCTGGAGTCCTTGAAACCCTCCAGCGCAATGTCCGCCTTGACGCCAAAGAGGCGACGGCCATCAAAGGGCATGTCCATAAGAGTGGCTTGGACATCCCCCGAAAAGTTGGCAATAGCCCTACCCAGCAAGTCCGTGGTATCAAGTCAACACCGTATCGAATAGCGTGCTGCATCCCGTCCCTCCGCTAGGGCTTGGGTTAGCTTTGCCTGGACCTCCACCAGGCACTGCGGCAACCGTATCCCACAGAAAGTTAGTGTAACGGCCCAAAAGGCAGGCGGTGTTGACAGACCGCAACCCCAAACTCAGTGAGAACAGTTTTTTGCCAAACCGATCGTACCTTTTGGATTCCCGATCCGGAGGAGCAGTCGGGAATGCGGTCTGAGAAGTAGAGGCCTGGATCACTAGGCTTTCGGGGGTGGGGTGAACGGACAGGAAGCTGGGGTCGCCCGGAGCCGGGCAGTGGCGTCGGGCCACTTTCCGATCCACAGGGAGGCCTGTGGAGGGCTTGGACCAGGTGCCCAACAGAAAGTCGGTGAGGGCTTTGTAGAACGGCAGTAGAGGCTCCGAGGAGCTTGCCTGCGGTTTGAGAACCTCAGTGAGGAGGTTAGTTCTCACGGTCGCGACAGGGAGCTCAATAGCCAGGGCCTTGGCTGCCCCAGTCAACACCACGCTGTAAGCAGCCCCCTCCTCCGTAGCCACGGTAGGAGGGGAGACAAATCCAGTGTCGGGCGAAGTGTCCAGACCACTGGCCTCCCCCAACTCGTCTGCCCAGTCCTGGCCAGAGGGTCGTCAGACCCCTCCCAGTCCTCCTCGTCATCCATCTCCTGATAGTCAGGAATAAATGATGAAGCCGGGTCGTTGGTGAAGGGCTCACTGATCGGCGTCGAAGACGGAGTGAGGTTGCGCCGGTCCGACACTGGATCTGGACCGGGGCTGGGACCGGGGACTTCGTCGTCCGGGGATGGCGGAGGGGTCGTAAGGTCGACCGGCGTTGTCACAGATCCAGGCCGGGAAGCCTCCATTCCAGAGGGCAGTCTCTTTAATTTAAAGACACATCACCACACCAAACAATGAATGTTTAGCAGTACACTGCAACTTAATATTCTAATTATTTTTAAAATCAGACAAGATAACCACATGGAACATATACTGAATAAACTGAGCATATAGAAGGACCACCTGGATAAAACATATTCAGTACATTCTTATACAGGCTTAAAACGCATAGAACTTTTGAAAAGGCGATAGCCCTGTACCACAACTGTATACATTCATTATGTAAAGAAAATACAGAACATACGTTGCTAGCATAAGTTGTTGTTGCTCTTCTTTTCCCGGTAGTCCACACCAGGCGATCCCATTCACAACTGACTGGTGAGGGAGTGAATACAAACATCTCCAGTACTTGTCGATACATCTCCAGAGTTTCACAGTTTCTTCTTTGGCACATGTCACGAGAATTTGACCTGTTGGGTCCCACTTCATATTCACAATGGCTTCCTAAAGATGTACAGAAAGAGACAAATAATGGACGCATTGCTTTCAAAATAAAACGTAACACATAAAATATGCTGGGTCCTAATCTGCATGAACTGAAGTATCTCAGCACAGGCTGCACAATACAATATTCTTAAAATAAAACGTGAATACCCAAATGATATTAAAATACACAGTTATTCCCTTCTTCAACCTGAAGAGTTAGATAATTGAGAGCATTGATGACGATGTACAACAAGAGAAAAAACTATGCCAGTGGAAGACTGATATAAAGAGAAAACAAGATAATTTATGGGCACTGTAAGGTACCATGCACTGTTTGGCACCAGGTATGCACTGCTAGAAGTACTGAACAGGATAAGACTTATTATTTAAAAAAAAGGAGATCTTGCATTGGTTTTCAGGTGGGTAATGTGCAAAGAGAAAGGAATGGTGGCCCAATGGCAATATGCATCTACTTGAAATTGCTCCAGTACACGAAATGTGTGATTTCAAGTCCAATTTCTAATATTCAGATGAACAAGCTACTTACATTTGGTAACAAGCTTTCTGTTGGATACTCTTACCACAGATTTCTCACTTTTTGAATATACCCTAGGAATCACACTAGATCTGGAAAATTTAAAGCAGTACTCATGTGCACCAGTAGGTGGTGTCATGCAGTTCCGTTCAATGTCGCTGCACTCCGGAAGTGACGAATGAAGCAGTTTATAAGCATCACCCCTCCTAGATGACATCAGTTTATTAGGCTTTCCACACCTTCATATGACAGTCTTTCGGTCGATGCACTGACCAGTGTGCAGATGTCTTAATTGGGAACTTTTTAGATGGAGAAAGAGATCAGTTTACAGAACAGGGAGATGGGAGGATTGGTGAGGAATCTGCAGTTACAACAGTCCCTACCAGAAAAATTGTTGCAGAAGGTAATTCATTTGTTCTTTTGATGGATACTTCTAATTACAGAATTGTCACCTGGTGAACTGATACCTTAAGCAGTACCGACCCAGGTGGTGTGTCTTTGAACTGGTTCAAATCAAAAAGTCATGTAGGAACGAGTGGGTAAAAAGCTCCTCGCGACAGACCTGACTATTGAGTCAGTAGAACTTTGTGAACATATGTACAGACACATGACTACCACATGACGTACTCCATCTGCTAGTGCACAGATGGCAGCCTTAGCTGTGGACGAATGAACCAATAGGCCCTCAGGAGGCTACTTCTGCGACAGTGATTAGCATATCTTTATCCAAAAAACGAACCAACAGGAAATGGTCCACTTTTGCACTGCCTTGCCCCAGAGAAACCTACAAAGAGCTAATTCTGCACCCAATGTTCTTTGATGCAATCAGTATAAAAAGTTAAGTGCCATCTTGGAAAGCTCTTGTCCTCATTAGAAGGGTCAGATGGGGCAAAGAATGGCAGATGTGCGAAAGCCTGCCTAACATGAAATGGAGTGATCACTTTGGACAGAAAAGAAAGTCCTCTACATCCCCTTATCTGTAAAGAAAGCTGGTTAAGTTGGACTGTCAGAAAGACCCTACAGCTTGCTCACACAGTTTGACAATGTTTTGTTCTTGAGAAAGACCGTTTTTAATGTAATGAGCCCTAATGGACCACTGTGCAGCAGCTCAAAAGCGGTGCACATCCAAAAAGAAGGAACTACTTCAAGTCCCACTGTGGCATCACAAAGAGTGCTGACAGAAAGAAATTTTGAAAATCAGTAAAAAGTATTTGAACAGGTGACTTAAAAAACAGAATGCTGATCTGGGAACAGAAAAACAAAAAGCAGAAAGAGCCAAAAAATACCCTTTAACTGTACCCAAACTAAATACTTGCTGGTCCGGGGATAACGCACAACTTCAGGCAATTTGGCTTGCAGTGGGTCAATTTATAAGGTGCCACACAAAACTACAAATAATGACTGGCGTACACCAATTCCATGGAGGAACACCTGCCTGACATAGTGGAGTTTGTCGCACTGAATTACAAATAAAAATGTGATTGATAGAATGTTTGACAAACTCTGTCACTGCTAATTATTCGGTATGCATCCCAGTCCATTGTTATTTTGCACACCATACATGAATCAGACTTGAACCTGCTCCAATAGAAACAGTCCAGCCCAAACTGCCAGGTTAGGTCCTCCCTGAACATGAACACAATTAACCCAAGACCGGTTTCACCTTTATTAGGGCTCATCAGTGGGGTATAGCTTGGTTACAGTGGCACGGTGTGCACAGGATCCACATCTGTGCATACCAGTCCCACATAAGGAGTTGCACTGAAGTAAACAAAAAATGATGGATAGAATACTTGAATTAATCTCGGCCACCGGTATTTACTCTGGGTCGCATCCCAGTCCATTGCTATTTTGCACACCATGCCACCTCCGTTTGAACCCAGCCGTGCGCAGGATAGAAGGGCAGGAAGTGGAAGCAAGAGCAAACTGCACAAGGCCCGGAATGCAATCAGGATGCTGAACAATTTATGGAGGTCAATCTCAGCACAGCACTAACAACATGTTGTGGCTTTATCAGAGGTGCGTTCTGTCCACTCTCTTGTATGGATCAGAAGTACAAGCTACTTAGCTTTGGTAACACCTTATCAGGTAGAGACTATATCTAGCTGCAGATTCCCGATTTTAGAATTCCATTCCGGCGTCAGATTGGATCCGTAAGATTTTTCATGAGCAGTTCCCATGTGTGCCGGCAGCTGGCATTGATCGGCACCACATGCATCATCCTTTCCGGAAGTGTTGTCTACGGCATCTATAGAGGCGCCACCCAGGTGCGCTGATGTCCGTTTCTTTTCACGACGCCAGACGCGCAGAGCCACGAAGAACACTGACCACTGGTGTGGAAAACTAGGGCCCTGAAAGGGATCAACCGTGTTCCTAGAAATCCGATCGCAGAGCAGGGAGGATGGGTGGGTGGGTAAGGAATCAAGGGCTAGATATAGTCTCTAACAAATAAGGCATTACCAAAAGTATGTAACTTGTTTAACTGATGGAGACTTCTACCTGCAGATTCATTACCTTAGAATATTATCCCCGGCAGTAGCTCTGTGAACCAATTTCAAACAAGGAAGTCCTGCAGGACCGAACGGGAAAATTGCCTATCCCTACATACCTGATTGTCCAGGACCGGAACTCCATGGGCTAACACAGTAGTTGCAACTTTAGCTCTGGTGGAATGAGCTTCAAAGCCTTCAGGAGGTTGCTTCTTGGCCAATGCGCAGCAGATTTTAGTGCAGAGCACAACCTATCTGGATATGGCCCGCTTATGCACAGCCAGACCTTTCTTTGCACCAAACCAATACTACGAAGAGTTGATGATTCACCCGGAACTCTTGTGGACGGTCAAGGAAGAACAAACACGCTCTTTTTGAGTCCAGATGGTGGAGTCGATCCTCTTCTTTACAGGGATGCAGAGAAGTATAAAAAATAGGCAATGTGATGGATTGGCCTATGTGAAATGAAGTGACCACTTTCAGGGAAGGAGGCTCTTGTGCAAAGCACCAGTTTGTCAGGGTAGATTGAGGTAAGACAGCTTGATTGACGAGGGCTGCAGCTTACTCACTCTTTTAGCAGATGTAATAGCCACAAGGTAAGTTATTTGATATTTGATATTTATAGGATTTTGTAAAGCGCGGCTATCGCTCCGGAAGGAGCATCTTGGCGCTGAGCGTGCAGAAAAAGGAAACGTAGTGATGAATGAATCAGATGGCTGTGAAAACCGAGGAGTCGGATTGCTGAAATACCCAGGTTTTCAAGAGTTTCCTGAAGTGGCTCTCAGTATCAGCTAGCCTGAGATTAACGGGGAGGTTGTTCCAAGCTCTTGCTGCTAGGAAAGAGAAGGTTTTCCCCCCTCGCGTTTTTAACTTAAATCTTGGGATAACGACAAGGTTGGTTCCTGAGGATCTCAGGCAGCGCGTGGGATTGTAATGCATAAAGCGCTTAGTGAAATACAGGGGGCCTGTTTTCCTAGTGGCTTTGAATGCAGTGAGCAGAAGTTTAAACAAAATTCTTTTGTGAAGAGGTAGCCAGTGGAGGGTGTTAAGGGCTGCTGAGGCTGAGGACCTTCTTGGGAGTTTAAGAACGAGTCTGGCCGCCGCGTGTTGAACGCTTTGCAGTTTCCTGAGGGTGGACTTCTTCACTCCTGCCAAGTTATTTTATTTGCAAGTAGCCTGAGAAGACAATTATGGAGAGGCTCAAAAGGAGCATACATCAACAATGTTAAGACCAGATTAAGGTCACACTGCGGCATGATAAATGGCAAAGGAGGAAAAAGATGAACAAGACCGTTCAGAAACCTATATACAAAAGGTGATTTGAAAAGGGAGTGTTAGTCTGGCAAACACAAAATGCAGAAAGAAAGTCATTAAGAGTGCCCAGAGCAGGGCCCTGCTAGGCAAGGAAAAGAATAAAAAGTAGAACTTCAGAAGGGGGGCAGAAAGAGGATCAGTGTTTTTTCTGCACACCATGCCACAAATGTTTTTCAATGGCAGGAATATACAGCCTTGGTGGAGTGACGTCTGGCTGCTAAGATGACATTGCAGACTTCAGGACAGAGGTGGAAAGCTGTCAACTGCCACTGCTCAATCTCCTATCAAGAAGGGTGAAAGTGAACACGTTCAGGTGGCGAAACCTCCCCTGCTGCTGCTACACAAGATCCTCCCAAATGGGCAGTCTAATCGGAGGATTAATGGCCATGCTTAGTAGGTCGGGAAACCAGTCTCTCCATGCCCAATTCAGAGCCAACAGAATGGCTTGGGGCTCGGTCGTTCTTGGTCTTCTTAAGAACTCTTGGCAAGAGTGGTATGGGCAGAAAGGCAATTTGGAGGCCTGTGCTCCACCCGAGATGTCTCTGAGCAACAACCGCCTTGGAAACTCCAGCTTGCAAAATTGCTGACATTACGCGTTCTTGGCAGAGGCGAACAGGTCTCACCAAGGCTCTCCCCACTATTTAAAGAGGCCTTGTGCCACCTCTGGGTGGAGACGCCATTCGTTACCTGCTAGGCGTTGATCGCTGAGCTAATCTGCTCTGGCATTCAGTGAGCCTGCCAGGTGTTGAAGCATCAGGGATATACTCTGAAATTCCAGCCATGCAAATAGATGCGACCCCTCTTGAAAAAAATTCCACAACCCCACTCGCACCGTTTGTTGCAGTACCACATGGCTATGGTGTTGTCCGTGACCACTTGCACTAGCCTTCCCTTGATGGAGGGAAGAAAGGCTTTCAATGCCAGTCGGATCGCACGGAGCCACAGCAGAATGATGTTCAGTCCAGATTCCTCTGGTCTCCACCTCTCCCGGATGGCCACCCCAAACTAGGAGTTCGCATCTGTCACTACAGTGAGATCTGGTTGGGGAAGGGAGAGGGGTCTGCCTCTGAACCAATCACGATTGTTTAGCCACTACTGCAGATCTTTCGCTGCTCCCTCCAAGATCTGGACAATGTCGGAGAGGTTACCCTGATGCTGTGCCCATTGGAACTTCAGGTCCCACTGCAGAGCCTGCATATTCCAAAGGGCACGAGTTACTAACAGGATGCAGCAGACGCGAGCTTAGGAGCTACGCTGTGGCCCGCTAATAATCATGCTGTATACGCAATACCACAATATCCTATTATAACCAGACTCCTCTCAACCTACCTCCTCGGCCCCAGTTTTCATCACTGCAGAGAACCCTGTACCCGGAGTGCCGGGGTTGCTGTGCGTCGTGCAGCTGCGGCTGTTGCAGCCTGGTCTGGCCAGGTTCACCGCACTATGCACCAAGGCATCGACCGGCCGTCTCTAGGACATCAACCTCCTGGGTGAGGCGAGAAGCTGAGCCACTCCAGGGGGAGGTGCAGCACGGCTTGGATTCCTGGTATTCCGTTCCCCTAGAGGACAGGAGGCGAGTCAGCCGCGTGCCTCCAGATCCCACCAGCGAGGACAGCTGCCACTGTCCCTGAAAAGTAGAGCACAGTGGGCACGGGACTGCATGCGGTGACGAGGCCTCCCCTCGGGTGTGTAGGGCCTGGCCTGGTGTGTAGCGGAGGCGACCGCTGACACAACACTGATAGACATCGGCCTCCACCATGAATCGTGGAGACAGTTGAAGGCCGTTGATGAGCAACGCCCCCAACCCCTCAGGGGGACCTGCTGCACGAACTGCTGCCCAGGCAGAGGCTGTATTAGCATTAGGACGATCGCCCTGATTCTGAACTGGAGACTGAGGGCGGGTCGCTGGGGAGACATCGCAGTACCAAGTAGCTGAGGCTTGAAGACAAGCCTATCGACGGCGATGACTGCAGGCCCTAACTCCAGGGTGGCCTTGCCACCGGACTGACTCTGCGTCCCCTGACACATTAACACACTGGTGACTTTTGCTGAAAAGGATTGAGGCATAGAGTATATGAAACTCAACGCTGCCCAAGATGTTCCTCCAACAGCAGAGGCCCTGACTACGCCGCTCTCTGTGCAGAGGACCCCCGAGAGCGGGGCGGGGTTGCCGGCAGAGACGGACCTGTTGCAATTGTCCGCAGAGAACTGCAACTTGCCCTGCCCTTACCTCAGGGGTCTGCATTTGGTGGATTGCCTCGCCAGGGTGGCATTCCCCGCTGGACAGTTCAGTGGCTCCCCATCGAGCTCCGGGAGCGGCCGCAGAGATGGTGTGAGAGGGTGAACACCACAAAAGACTTGATAGCTGGCTGTGCCGCACTATACGCCGGGCTGGCACACAGCTCCCGTTTTAGCACCATCGCCCCATTGAAAAAACTTTTTAAGGGATGGGCAAGAGTAAGCCGGACGTGCCCCGCACCCGGATGGAGGACACCCCGGACCACGCGATCCCTTCAGCGGATCAAGCTTGTGATAAATATTTAATGGACACCTTAACCAAGCACTCCCCTGGTTTCGATGACCTGCTCATGGCAATACTGGACATTAAATTCACCCTGGGATCTGAGTGTACAAATCAGACTCCTCTGGGAAGATCATAAAAAACGTAAAGACCGGGTGAACAACTCTGAATCCACACTATCGGTGCTCCTCCTTACAGTCCGGAAAACAGAAGAACACCTTAAAAACCAGCAAGACAAGGTCAAGTATCTTCGAGATCTGTTGGATGATCAAGAAGGGAGGTCATGCAGAAATAGCACATGAATTGCAGGTCTACCCGAGAAAGCGGAGGGCCAAAGCATGGAACTATATCTCGAAAAATGTTTTGTTGACACAATTTTACAGGGAAAACAATCTTTTTTTTTCTCAGTGGAAAGGGCACATCTTGTCTCGGGAGGCCCGCCTCGCCCTGATTCACCCCAAAATCTGTGGTGGAACACTTATTTAACTATTGTGGCAGAGATCCTATCTTGCAAGTCACAAGGACTCGAGGTTGAAAATGCCTACGTTCGCATTTACCCAGACTACACCTTGGAGGTCCAGAAGCGCAGAACTTCATCTCTCGATGCGAAAAGGTGTCTCAGAGAGCATAATGTGAAATATGCTCTCCAATTCCCAGCTCCCTGACAAAACAGCACACTTGCGCTACCAGTTTCTGCGCCACTGTCGGAAAGGCCTGATCCTGAATGAAACGATCCGGTATTACACCCAGACTACACCTTGGAGGTCCAGAAGCGCAGAACTTCATCTCTCGAAGCGAAAAGGTGTCTCAGAGAGCATAATGTGAAATATGCTCTCCAATTCCCAGCTCCCTGACAAAACAGCACACTTGCGCTACCAGTTTCTGCGCCACTGTCGGAAAGGCCTGGTCCTGAATGAAACGATCCGGTATTACACCCAGTGGATACGAAGTGTCAAAAACTCGTGCTTCAGAGCAATTGCAGAGGCGCCAAGGACCACGTAACAGGCAACACCTCCATGGTCCTTCTAAGGAAGAGGCAGCGAGAGAAAGGGCCCAGGCGGTGAAACAAGCGGAAACGTGTTGAATCCCGTACCTCTTTTCCATCGGGGTCAGAAGGAGAGGACGCTAAGGCGGACACTCAATCACTAACAAACTCTAAGATGACGGTGGTGTTACACGGGGGACCCATATACACCCTGCAAACCTCTGAAACCTTGATGTGAAGAAAACTTACAGGTTTGAGACAGCGTTGCAGGCTTAATACCGCAAATGTCCCATACATAGGGTGTCAATTCCCAGCAATCCCACACTCACACTAAGATATGGAACACTGACTATGTACAGCCTTATTGTCCTACCCCCTCCCCACCATTGCAAGTGCAACTGCACCCAACATTGTGAAATAACACTGCTGTAGACATCGTTTAGGATTCCTTGGTTCACCTAGAAAAAAACTGCTGATGGCCGGCCGCACATTGGCACACTGGCCATGGAATGGGAGTTGGAATATGTTCTGGTCTATAGTTTATTTTCTACACTTAAAGGAACAGTATAATATGTATGTGGGCGGATTCTGCTGTACCTTCACCACGATTTTTGGTTCAGGTCGGGGAGTGGGAGGGTACTGATAAGAGGCTGGGAGCGGTTACTACGCTTGTAATTATGCCAATGATGTCATGCTCACAGTGTACCACTGTACTATTTATGACGTGGAATGTATGTTGCCTTGCAGGGTCTATCAATACTTACGGAGGTGTAAAGTCACAATAGCACTCCTTCAAGAGGCACATTTAACGGCTCAGTCACTCCATGCAATCGCTGGAAAGGCACACTAGTAGGAACCACATGCACAGGTTAAGCCAGGGGAGCTCTAATATAAGTGGCGCCTGGGACCCTGTTGGAAATAATTAACACTCACATAGATTCGGAGGGTCGATTTGTAACATTGGAAGACCTACTAGATTGCATTCCAATCTCACTGGTCTCACTACACGCACCCAACTCAGGCCAATTTATCTTTTTTCAATCGCTTAACTCAGATCTGCTCCACAACCCGAAAACTCGAACATAATGGGACGGGATTTTAATTGTGTTCCTAAACTGGCCATGGACTGTTCATGCCCTCCCTTGTCCGGGACTCACTGAAACCTCCTCACGCAACATTTGCAGACTTGGGACAACAAACTCCCCCTACAAGAGGCTTGGTGAAGTGTACACCCCACCAATGGGAAATATTCCTACTATTCCAGACTGCACAACTTACACACTGGGATTGACCTGTTGTGTTGCTCCCATTACGCCATCACTAGAGTGATATATCTTGATTACCTGGGATGCACACTATCTGACCATTGTCCTCTGCAACTTCATCTGACAAGGAGGAACCCGAGAACCGAATTTCCCAAATAGCTTCTACCCTTAGATCGCTCAGAGATGACCCGTTGTGCTCTTCACTTGAGACCCACATCTCCTCGTATTTACGGGACAATGAGGGCACAACATCTGATACCGGACTGGAGTGGGATGCATTCAATGTAGTGTTGTACAGACATATGATTGAGGAAGTTTATGGTGCCCGCATGACCCTCTCCAGAGAACTAAGTGCTGTGGAGACGAAGAGTGGACAACATGAACGACTACTCCCCACCACGCCAAGTCTCTTACAGATATATCGTCACTGAAGGTAAGTAACTTGTTCATCTAAAAGAGACTATTTGTTATAGATTGCTTACCTTAAAATAGATACCCCAGTATTACCAACCCCAGAGGTGGGTCTGCGAACCAGGTTCACACCAGAAAGTCCTGGAGAACTGAACTGCCAAAAAAAGCCATCTCTTCGGACTTGGCTATCCAGGCAGTAATGTTTTGGGAACGTGTGCAGGGATGCTCACGTGACTGCCTAGCAGATATCACTGAGTGGGACTCCACGTCCCAAAGCAGTAGAAGCTTCTGTTGCCCTGGTGGAATGAGCGTGCAGCCATACTGGGGCTCCTTTTTCACCAAGGAATAACAGATTTTAATGCAAAGGACGACCCACCAAGAGATGCTCAGTTTTTGCACGGCCCAACCTTTCTTGGCGCCCACATAGCCAACAAAGAGTTGATCATCCACCCAGAATTGTTTTGTGCGATCAAGATGAAGATGAGGCGGTAGGCAGGACGGTGGCAGAGTCTCCCCAACCCGCTGTTCATCTGTGAGCTGCATTTTAAAATACCTAACTATTGAGCATTGATGCGTGGGGCCACTAGGTGCTAGAAACGCGCTTTTAATAATTTTGCCGCCGCATTTGTTAACAGTTGCGGTTGATTTTAAATGGAATCTCAGTTGCCTAAACTGTTACCCGCATAATTAGTAGGTCCCCAGCTTTGCCTGGGCTCGATATTGCAGCCTGCCCGCCCCTGTCCGACTCGGCAATTAGAGCCGTAGAGCGGAGGGCGGACAGGTAAGAGCCAGGCACTTCCGCTAACAGCAGAGGTTAGCACTCTAGTGGTGATTCCCATAGGGCTATTTAGACCGGAAGGAGCGGCCGGCTGATCGCGGTAGGGAGGACGGTGGCAGAGTCTCCCCGACTCGCTGTTCATCTGTGAGCTGCATTTTAAAATACCTGACTATTGAGCATTGATGCGTGGGGCCATTATGTGCTAGAAACGCGCTTTTAATAATTTCGCCGCCGCATTTGTTAACAGTTGCAGATAATTTTAATTGAAATCTCAGTTGCCTAAACTGTTACCGGCATAATTAGTAGGTCCCCTGCTTTGCCTGGGCTCGATATTGCAGCCTGCCCGCCCCGGTCCGACTCGGCAATTAGAGCCGTAGAGCGGAGGGCGGACACTTAAGAGCCAGGCACTTCCGCTAACAGCAGAGGTTAGCACTCAAGTGGTGATTCCCATAGGGCTATTTAGACCGGAAGGAGCGGCCGGCTGATCGCGGTAGGGAGGACGGTGGCAGAGTCTCCCCGACCCGCTGTTCATCTGTGAGCTGGGAGGTGGGAAACAACTGCCTGGGGCGAGCCCGCCTTCAACAGCCAGTCATCGAGATAGGGGAAGACTGGAACCACTGATCTGCGCAGATGAGCTGCGACCACCGCCATCACTTTAGTGAACTCCTGAGGGGCGCTGGTAATGCCAAAGGGGAGCGCGGTAAACTGTAAATGCTTGTGGCCTACCATGAACCACAGGTAACGCCGGTGGGTCGGCAGGAGGGGAATGTGGAAACATGCGTCCTGCAAGTCCAGCGCTACCATCCAGTCTTCAGGGTCGAGAGCAGACAAGACCAGAGTCAGCATTTTGAACTTCTCCTTCCGGAGGAAGCGATTGACGCCCCCGAGGTCCAAGCTAGGATGCAGGCCCGTTCTTCTTGGGCACCAGAAAATAGTTGGAATAACTACCACGTCCTACTTCTGGCACAGGAAAGAGCTCAATAGCCCCCTTGGCCAGGAGGGCCGCGACTTCCTGTTGAAGAAGTGCCAAGTGATCCCCGGACATGCGTTGGTACTGGGAGGGCATGGCTGGAGGTGTAGTCTCTGAGACTGTTGCTGCTGCGGCCTGTGGCTCTGAAGCGAACATGCTAGGGCGCCCCTTCCGTTGCCTCGAAAGGAGCGAAAAGGAAAAGGCGGAGGAGGGTGAGTGGTCGACAGGCCCAAGGACTTGGCCTTAGCCCGTGAGTCCTTAAAACGCTCTAACACGCTATCTGCCTTGTTGTCAAAAAGGCAAATGCCATCAAAGGACATGTCCATCAGGGTGTTCTGGACATCCCCCGAGAAGCCAGTAGTCCGGAGCCAGGCGTGGTGGCGGGGCGCCACCGCTGTGGAAAATCGATCTGCCCAGCAAGTTGGCTGCATCTCTCCCTCAGCAATAGCCTTCGACAGGGCTGTCAGCGCCTCCTCCGGACACTGAGGCTGCACTTGCGTCACCATATCCCACACAGAGAGGGAGTAACGGCCCATGAGGCATGCAGTGTTCACAGACCACAGCCCTGAACTGGCTGAAGAAACAATCTTCTTCCCAAATTGTTCCAGTTTCTTGGACTCCCCGTCCGGGATGCGGTAGGGAATGCGCTCTGGGACGCTGAGGCTTGGACAACCAAGTTCTCAGGGGTGGGGTGTTGGGAGAAGAAGATGGGGTCACCCGGGGCCGGGCGTTGGTATCGGGTCATGTTCCTATCCACAAGAGCCCCTGTGTTGGGCCTGGACCAGGTGCCCAAAAGATCGTCAGAAAGTGCTTCATTGAAAGGCAGCAGTGGCTCCGCAGAGGTAGCCGCTGGCTGAAGCACTTTGTCAGGAGGTTAGTCCTGACGGCCACAGTAGAAAGTTGGAGGTTGAGGGCCCCCCCCCGCCCTACGCAACACCACTGCATGACTTGCACCCTCCTCCGTAGCCACGGTAGGAGTAGTAAGCATGCCAAGGTCAGGAGAGGTATCAAGACTGCTGGCCTCCCCCAGTTCCTCTGCCCAGTCCGGGTCATACTCACACTGAGCTGTGAGAGGGTCCTCAGACCCCTCCCAGTCCTCCTCTTCCTCCTCAGGCTGATGTACAGGCCAAAAATAAGGAGGCTGGACATAGGAGTAGAAAGGCTCCATTGGCATCGGAATCGGCGTCCAGCGACGCCGTTCCAGCGTCCGGTGCCAAGAGCATCTTCATCCGGTGCCAAGGGCGACGTCGGAGGTGGTGCATGTGGGGTTAACGTAACGAGGTCGACCGGGATCCTGGCCTTGGGGGCCCTGCGGCACCGGAGCCGACAGCTACGGCGGAGCCGCCGACAGTGAAGAGGCCCAAAGAGGCGGGTAATGGCTGACAAAGTCCTGCCGCTGGGCCGGAGTCACCGACGGACCCGGGAAGGGAGGGTAGGCCGACTGTGACACCATAGGCTCTGCCGGAGCCGCAGGGGAGGCACCACCCACACCCTCGCCGCGACGGGAAGTCGTCGAGCGATGACGCTTCTTCGGCTTCTTGTGCTTCGCTTTACCTGACCCCAAGTGCGAAGACTTCGATCCAGAAGAAAGATGTGGATGGCTCCGCGACCGGTCCCCCGACCTCCCATGGGACCGGGACCTTGAGCGGCGCTGAGCTGACTGCCGGACTTCCAGCAATTTTTGGGACCGCTCCCGCAAAGTCTTCGGCGCCATGGACCGGCAGTCGGGGCACGACTTGGGGTCGTGGTTGCACCGCAGGCAGTAGACACACGCTGTGCGAGTCCGTCACCGACATCATTCGATGTCAGTCTCTGCAAGACTTGAAACCAGGCATCTCTATGACACCAGGAGTCGATCGACTCGAAAAAACTGAGACAAAAGCCTCAAAAACACAGTCAAAAAATGACATGGGGTACTACTCTGTCCGGACCTGCGCTTGCTGGCGCAGAAAAAGAAAGAACTGATGTCAGCGCTCGAGGGCGGCGTCTAAGTAGCTGCCATGTCATCTCAGCGACCACAATGGCAACGACGGACGAGGAGCCGCACAGCACCACCTTCTGACGCACAGGGGTACTGCTGACGAAAACTTTCCGGATACAGTCGGACACCTAGGGGTAATTTTAAGGTAAGGAATCCATCACTATGTGTTTCTTTCAGCTATATAGCATACACGTGTTATAAAGTTAAATATTATCTTTCCGTTATGATATATATTGTCCCAGTCAAATTTTCTTTCTTTTTCCCCTCTTCTTTTCCACTTATTCTCTCTGTTCTGTCTTCCTCCCTTTTAATTATAAACCTCTCCTATCTTAACAGGCTCATTGGTATGGTGCTCGTGATTTCATATTTATACTGTTGAATGACAATTGATTTATATTGTACCTTATACTATCCTATGTTTTAATAAAAATATTTAACTAAAACAATAAAAAGAAAGCTCGGGCCCTTTGTGTACCACTTCTGATTACAATTCCATGGCGCGCACACATCTCCGTTTCACATCTGAATACGCTAAGCACACACAACTTCGCTATATCACTCTTGTAGCACTACCTTCAACAATGCAAATTTCACTGGCAATCAAAATGAATGTGCAGTGCCCTGATACCTTCTTGGACCCAGTCCACTGTACAAACTCCAAGAAAGAATAATTATAGCCAATTATAAAATTATAGAAGGTCATGGAAAAATAAAAAGAAATATTTACCTTGTGTGCATCAATTATAACAAATTCTCCTTTGTCCAGTGGCTCTCTTGTTCCCATTAGCAACTTGCCATCTCTGTATCCAACTGCAAACTGTTTGTCTTCACTGAACCAAGCGATGGAGGTAACAGCAGCTGCAGAAACAAAAGAGCAAGAAGGGTGAGTTTCAAACTTACAATAGATGCTGCTATCAATCAAATAGTAATCACATTGTAGTGTATTGAATGAATAGGCTATTCACTAAGTTCTTTCAATTCATGGGTTATCATCTTTTGAATTATTTGCCTCACTGTAGGGAATGTATTTATTAATGAACAAGTTACTTACCTTCGGTAACAATATATCTGTAAGAGACATAGATTAGTTCTGGATTCCTCACCTAAGAATTATCCCCAGGCGTCAGACTGGATCCAGAGAATATTTCTTCAGCGCGTCGGTGGGTAGCGGCGGTCAACTCTGTGTTCATGGTTGTCGCCAGAATGACGTTGCGGCCCCTGCGTGCTGACGTCAGTTCTTTACACGACATTCCACGCCAAAAGCGCAGAGAAATGCAAGACACTGACCACTTGTGCACAAAACCAGGGCCCTGAAAGGAAGTCCCTTACCCTAGAAGTCAGTTCGCCGAACGGGGAGGATGGGTGGGGTGGTGAGGGATCCATAACTAATCTATGTCTCTTACAGATATAGCGTTACCGAAGGTAAATAACTTGTTCATCTGAAAGAGACAATTAGTTATGGATTCCTCACCTTAGAATAGATACCCCAGCAATACCAACCCTGGAGGTAGGTCTTTGAACCAAGTTCACACCAGAAAGTCCTGGAGAATGGAACGGCCAACAAAGCTGTCTCTAAGGACTTGGCTAACCAGGCAGTAGTGGTTGGTAAACATGTGCAATGAAGCTCACGTAGCTGCCTGGTAGATGTCATTGAGGGGGACTCCACGTCCTAAAGCAGTAGTGGCTGCCGTCGCCCTACTGGAATGGGCGCACAACCCCACTGGAGGTTCCTTTTTCGCTAAGGAGTAGCAGATATGTATGCAAAAAACGACCCATCGAGAGATTGTTAGTTTTAGCTCTGCCTGAACCTTCTTAGCGCCCGTGCAGCCAACAAAGAGCTGATCACCACCAGGAATTGTTTCGTGCGATCCAGATAGAATGAAAGCGCACGTTTTGGATCCAGACGGTAGAGACTCTCCTCCTCTTTAAAAGGATGCTGAGACGGAAAGGAGGATGGCAAAGTGATGGTCCGACCTATTTGGAAAAAGATAAACACTTTGGGAAGGAAAGAAGGCCTAGTGCGAAGGACAACTTTGTCCGGATGAATTTCCGGGAAAGGAGGTTTTGAAGAAAGGGTCTGAAGCTCACTTACCCTGCATGCAGAGGTGATGGGGACCAAAAAGGAAATTTTAAGAGTGAAAAGTCTGAGAGGACAGTTATGCAGTGGCTAGAAAGGAGCGCACATAAGGTAGGCCAGAACCAAATTCAAGTCCCACTGAGGCATTACGAAAGAAACTGGAGTAAATAAGTGAGTAATGCCCTTAAGGAAGCAATTTACAATAGGGGACTTGAAAAGAGATAGCTGATAAGGAAGCCGAAGAAAGGCCAAGATGGCCGAAAGATAGCCTTTCAAGGTGCCCAGAGCAGAGCCCTGCTGGGCCAAAGAAAGAAGGAAGAGGCGAACCTTTGAAAGGGGTGCAGAAAGGGGATCCATAGACTTTGCTACGCACCATACCACAAATTTGTTCCATCTATAGACGTATACTGTTTAGGTGGAGGGACGCCTGGTTGCCAAGATAACGTTGCAGAATTCAGGAGGAAGGTCCAAACCTGTCAACTGCCGCCGCTCAATCTCCACGCAAGGAGGTGGAGGCTGGACAGTTTTGGGTGGAGGACCGTCCCCTACTGCTGCGACAGAAGATCCTCCCAAAGGGGCAGTCTGATCGGAAGATCAATGGCCATATGCAGAAGCTCGATATACTAGACTCTTGGTGCCCAGCCCTGAGCCACAAGAATGACTTGGGCCCAGTCGCACTTGATCTTCTTCAGTACTCTGTACAGAAGTGGTATAGGCGTAAAGAGGTATAGAAGATTGTAACTCCACTTGCGACGGAAAGCGTCGCCTAGCGAGTGCCGCCTTGGAACATCCAACCCACAGAATTGCTGACATTGAGTGTTCTCTTCGGTGGCGAATAGATCTAAGCAAGGTTCTCCCCACCGCTGAAAGAGACCTTTCACCACCTCCGAGTGAAGATGCCATTCGTGATCCATCATGCACCATGCATCATGATCGTGTCATATGCTGATGATACCCAACTCCTGTTCACATGTGATAGGGGTGGGTTTTTCAATGGCAGACAGATCAGGGATTGCCTTGGTGCGGTGTTTGAGTGGTTTAGATGTCATGGCTTAAAATGCAACTCAGACAAGTCAGAGCTTCTCTTTTTCTGTTGCGCCCCTGAACCTGATTGGAAATCTTGGTGGCCACAAGATATGTTTCCTCCTGACAAGGTCTCTTTTAAGGCCAAGAATTTGGGAGTGGTAGTAGATTGTGAACTATCCTTTAGACCTCACATCCTGTCTCTTGTTGGGAAATGCTTCGGCATTTTACGGATGTTGAGGAAATTTCTTCCTCTACTTTCACTTAACCACAGGAAAACAGTTGTTCAGGCATTGATCGGTTCACGACTGGACTACGCAAACGCTCTCTTTTTGGGTCTTCCAAAATATCTTATGACCCGTTTGCAAGTTGTCCAGAATTCGGCAGCCCGTACCATCTTTGGACTCCCGAGGAGAGCTGGTGCCACTGCCTTACTGAACACTCTACATTGGCTACCCATCTCCAAGCGAATTACTTTCAAATGCCTGACTGTGGCTTTAAGGCCCTTCATGGTATTGGCCCCAAGTATATTGGGAAACGTCTTTCCCGGTATGCACCGAGCAGGACTCTCAGGTCATCTGGTCTGTCTATGATGACTGTTCCTGTAATTCGTCGCGCACGATTGGGAGGTCGGTCTTTCCGCTATTTAACACCTAAAGTTTGGAACAACCTACCACTGTCCTTGAGACAGGCTCCCTGTCTTCTTGCCTTTAGAAAGGACCTGAAAACATGGCTTTTTATGAAATAGACCCTTTTCATTCTCTGCTTCTTTCTGTTGTGTGACTGCTGTTTTTATGTTGTTATTCTTTGCTAAAGCGCCGGCATGCTCCCTGGAGTAGCCGTGCGCTATACAAGAAATAAAGTAACATAACATAACATAACATAACACCAGAGGCAGAGTTCGTCGGCCCGGGCGTTCAGAGAACCTGCCAGGTGTTGAACCACCAGGGACATGCCCTGATTTTCCAGCCACTTCCAGAGACAAAGTGCCTCCTGGCATAGGGTCCACTACCCCACCCTGCCCTGTTTGTTGCAGTACTACATGGAGGTGTTGCACGTGAACACCTGCACTACTCTCCCTTTGACAGAAGGAAGGAATGCCTTCAGTGCAAGACGGATTGCCCGAAACTCCAGAAGGTTCATGTGGAGCCCGGACTCCGCCAGAGACCAGAGGCCTCTGATCTCCGCCTCTCCCATGTGGCCGCCCCACCCCAGAAGTGGATGGGGCAGTGAGATAAATAACGGTGATGGATCAAGCCCTGATCTTTGGACTGGGTAAGAGTGGTCTGCTCAATTCAGACACTCTGTTCATCACCACCCCCTTTTGTGAATCGATTTTGGCCACTATAGGTGTGGCAGGGTATACTCAGACATGAGTCCCTTTCTCACTGCTCCATCAGGATTCAAGCAAGCCGGGCCGAAGAAGGCTGAAATGCCAGAAACCGGTCCCCGGTAGCTTGTCTCCTTTCTGGTAAAGAATTGGCTTGGTAGTTTAGTCTGCCCTGTTCCCATGATGCACTGGGCCAGGGACAGACTGATTTGCATATAGCCAGGTTCTGAGCTGGGATGGGGCAGTGAGATAAATAACGGTGATGGATCAAGCCCTGATCTTTGGACTGGGTAAGAGTGGTCTGCTCAATTCAGACACTCTGTTCATCACCACCCCCTTTTGTGAATCGATTTTGGCCACTATAGGTGTGGCAGGGTATACTCAGACATGAGTCCCTTTCTCACTGCTCCATCAGGATTCAAGCAAGCCGGGCCGAAGAAGGCTGAAATGCCAGAAACCGGTCCCCGGTAGCTTGTCTCCTTTCTGGTAAAGAATTGGCTTGGTAGTTTAGTCTGCCCTGTTCCCATGATGCACTGGGCCAGGGACAGACTGATTTGCATATAGCCAGATTCTGAGCTGGGATGGGGCAGTGAGATAAATAACGGTGATGGATCAAGCCCTGATCTTTGGACTGGGTAAGAGTGGTCTGCTCAATTCAGACACTCTGTTCATCACCACCCCCTTTTGTGAATCCACCCCAGAAGTGAGTCATCTGTCCCCACTGTGAACTCTGGTTGGGGAAGGGAGAGGGATCTGCCGTTGACCCAATCCTGGTTTGTTAGCCACCACTGCAATTGGTGTGCAGTGCCCTCCAAGATCTGGATGCAATTGGAAAGATTCCCCTAATGCTGTGCCCACTGAAACTTCAGGTCCCCCTGCAGCACCCGTATTTGCCACCTGGTATAGTCCACCAGCAGAATGCAGGCGGCCATAAGGCCCAGTAGGGCCATTCTGCTCAAAACACGGGATAGAGGCTGAAAGATCGGATTCATAGCCGAATATCCCAGAATCGCTGCTCGCGAGGATAAGCCCATAACTGCGCTGTGTCCAGAACCGCTCCGATGAAGAGGAGCTTCTGAGAGGGAATCAGGTGTGACTTCGGGACATTGATGGTGAATCCCAGCGAATTCAGGAGGTTGCCGTAGTCTGGAGGTGGGAGACGACCGCCTGGGGCGAGCCCGCCTTCAACAACCAGCCTGATCTGTGGAGATGAACTGCGACCACCGCCATCGCTTTCGTGAACTCCTGAGGGGCGCTTGTAAGACCAAAGGGAAGCACTGTAGACTGAAAGTGCTCTTGGCCTACTGTGAAAAGTAGGTAATGCCGATGGGCTGACAGGACGGGAATGCAAAAATAAGAGTCCTGCAAGTCCAACGCTACCATCCAGTCTCCAGGGTCGAAGGCAGACAGGACCTGAGCCAGTGTCAACATCTTATAATTCTCCTGAGATTCAAGATAGGACGCAGGCCCTTGTCCTTCCTGGGCACCAGAAAGTAGTGAGAATAACAACCACGACCTACTTCTGGAGTAGGAACACGCTCAATGGCTCCCTTGGCCAAGAGAGCAGTAACTTCCTGTTTGAGTAGGGCAGGTGATCATCCGACATGTGATGGAATTGAGGTGGCATGGATGGAGGGGTAGTCTTAAAGGGGAGAGAGTAGCCCCTTCGGACAATCTGAAAAACCCACCTATCCGACGTGATGCTGAGCCAGTTGGGAAGTGATGGCGAATCCTGCCGCCCACTGGCAATTGGTGGCCCTGAAAGGACGGACTAGGAGGGTTTGGAGCCTGCTGCAGAGGGGGCACTGGTGGACTGGCCGGCCGCTGGCCCCCCGATCCACGGTGGTGTGATCCACGTCCCTGGCCGCTCAGAGGCTGGACAGCTTGCGCAGTCCTGTGGATCTGGGTGGAACGTGGCGGGGCAGACCTTCCATATCCACGAAAGGGGCGAAAAGTAGACTGCGCTGGGCGGGAGGTGGAAGCGAGGCTCAACGATCTGGCTGTAGCCCTAGAATCCTTAAAGCGCTTGAGCCTATTGTCAGGGGACAGCCATCGAAGGCCATGCCCAAAAGTGTTGCTTGGACATCATCAGAAAAGCCAGTGGACTTTAACCAGGCGTAGCGTCTCAGTGCTACTGATGTGGAAATCGTCCTGCCTAGCGAGTCGGCGGCGTCCAGCCCACATCTTATGGCGAACTTCGCTGCATCTCTCCCTTCGGCAACTGCACAGGACAGCACGGCCCGGGCCTCCACCGGGCACTGTGACAGCACCTGCACGACCGTGTCCACACCGAGTGGGAGTAACGGCCCAAGAGACATGCAGTGTTCACTGACAGCAGTCCTAAGCTGGAGGAAGAAAACATCCTCTTTCGAAGATGGTCCAGCTTCTTGGATTCTCCATCAGGTGGTGCAGTACGGAATGTGCCCTTGGAAGTCGATGTTTGGACCATCAAGCTCTCAGGGGTGGGATGTTGAGAAAGGTAAATGGGGTTGCCATGGGCCGGGCGGTGGCGTTAGGCAATCATTCTGTCCACAGGAGCCCCTGTGTTGGGCTTGGACCAAGTGCCCAAAAGGATGTCCGTAAGGGTCTCATTGAAGGGCAGTAGGGGCTCCGAAGAGGGTGAAGCACCTCTTCAGGAGGTTAGTCCTGACCACCACCGTAGGAGGCTCAAGGTTTAGGGCCTTCGCCGCCCTAAGGAACACCACTGACGAAGATGCACCCTCCTCCGAAGCCACGGTAGGGGGAGATAGCATGCCAAGGTCTGGGGAGGTGTCCAGATCACTGGCTTCTCCCAACTCCTCTCTCCAGTCTGCTTCCTTTAACTGGTCTGCCAAAGGGTCCACAGACTCCTCCCAGTCCTCCTCACCCTCCTCTGGTAGCCACTCAGAGCTATAGCGAACACCAGGGAAGAACAGTGGTACGAAAGAACCAGTCGGCGTCGGTCCCGACATTGGTCTGCGCCGATCCGGCTTTGTGTCCATATCGAGGAGGAGGCTGGGGTCGATGTCGGCTGGGGACACAACTGGCATTGGAGGGGGCGGAGGTGGAGCGAGGTTCACCGGCGCCGATCCGGACCAGGCCTGGATCCCTGGGGGCCCTGCGGCGTCAGACATCGAAGGTCTGGACCCCTCAGTCGAGTCTGTGGGGCCCGAAAGCATGCCAGCGGAGTCGGGCTGCCCAAAGATGGAATGGAGGGCTTTGTAAAAGCTACAAAGTTGAGTAGGGGTAGCTCTGGCTCCCGAGAAGGCCGAAGTCGACCCAACAGGTTCCGCGGGCGGAGCTAGATGACTACCTTCCACTTCCCACGTTGCGTTGGCGACTAATGGGGAAAACACGAAGAGCGACAGTGCTTCTTTACCTTCTTCTTGAGCTTCGACTTACCCGAAGACTTGGACGAGGAATGGTGGTGACGACTACGCGACCAATCCCGCGACCTCCCTCTCGACCCAGACCTCGAACGGAGCAGACTGCCGGGCCTTGAGAAGCTTTCAGGACCGCTCCCGCAAAGACTTTGGGTTCATGGCCCAGCAGTAGGAGCCTGACTTTGGGTCATGGACGGGCTCCAAACACCAAAGGCACCCAACATCAGTTGGTAACAGGAGTCATAAGTCTTAAAGCCGGTTCGAGGACGGGACATCCCTGCGTGCACCAGGAGTCGAACGACTCGAAAAGATGTTGATAAAAGTCGAAGAAAAAGGAGTAAAAAAGTGACTCGAGGTACTGCTCTCTCCGGATCTGCGCTGGCTGGAGCGAAAAAAGAAAGAACTGACATCAGCGCGCAGGGGCCGCATCTAAGTAGATACCGCAATATCATTCCGGCGACCACAACGCCAACGATGAACGCTGAGTCGACCGACACCACCCACCGACCTGCAGGGGTACTGCTGAAGAAACATTCTCCAGTTCCAGTCTGACGCCTGGATCCTGTGATTCTAAGGTGAGGAATCCATAGCTAATTGTCTCTTTCAGATAATGAAGTTTTAGGAAGTTCTGCAGTTGTCTTTCATTTACCTTGCCCTGCGGTGTTTGTCACACAGTCTGCAAGTAGTGAAAAGAGGGAAGTTGAAGCCCAAAGGGGGAAATGGTGGATCCAGTTTGATATTCCTTAATCTGAAATCCCACCAGAACAAAATGTAATTGTAGGGAAGCCATATATGTTTGTTTTAGGCCTTGCCTGAAACAAACATAATTTGGTGCAGCTTCTGGGGATGGATGCAATACGTTCAGAAACCAGCAGCACAGGACTCCATAGTCCTACTTCTGTTTTTTTTTACAAAAGTTTTGAATGTGTTTCAAATATTGCATGTAGTACAGATACATGTTAAACTAACTGTCCATCTGTAGGTAGTCCATGCCTGCATGGGTTGCATCTGTTCTATCGCTCAACAACATGGAATGTAAGAAAAATGTATATGGTGAAAAATGACGTCCAACTCCTCCTCTTCCCACATTTGCATTGTACAAGGCATTGGTGTATCAAAATAAATAGTAATGTTAACACTGGCGTGCATAGATCATCTCTACAGTGGTTGTGCCACATATAGGTCTCTATTCATAAAAATGGGTTCTCCAACACCTCTTTTTCATTCCCATGATTTCCCTGCCATTTTCTATTATTTGGAGTATTGTACTTTAACCCCTCCCATGCTGGTGATGAACCCCAGCCGTCACGCCCCGCGGTGAGCGTGTGCTGATGACGGCTGGGGTTCGTCACGGCCCCGCCCTGTACTTTTGTTTACCGCACAGCGGTAAAATCGCGGCCTCAGCGAAGGGGTTAAACCAGCATACTTCATTGTTTAATGAAGCTTTGAAAAAGGAAGTGAAGAAGAAGCTATAAAAGACCTAATCTCAATAAAACTATTTGTTAAACTATCTACTGTTAGAAGAGGAGTCATATCCACATTGACTTCTTAACAAGACACTAACACTCACCCATATAGAGACAAATAGAATGTTCTTTCTGAACACAAACTCACAGAGCACCAGTTATCACATGCATGGAGATACTGGAATAAAAAATCCAGTGTCATATAATATATTATAATATAGTCTAGGTAAAGAGACTCATTACAAATTAACATATGATGGGTATAAGCGCCCAGTGAGGCTGTATAAACAGTATCACACAACCAACCCAATAAGTTGGAGAGAATGCAGAAATATATGCAACGTTCCTCATATATCGTGCCTATGGCCCAAAAAAAAGCCCTTCTAGAAAGAGGTACTAAATCGGATACGCCACATTTTAGGGTATCCTCTGCCATACAAGTTTTCCTATACTTTTTGAGGTGGGGACACAAGATTTGAAGTACCAATCTTTAATTGCATGGAACTGTTTAGGAGCTGTGAAAACTGCTATTGCAAAATATTGGAAAAAGAAAGAGGTCTCAGATGTTACTCAATGGCACTCCCATCTGTGGAACCTTAAGGCAATTGAAAAATTCACTTAGAAGATGGCAGATAATGGCAAAGACTGTGAAACACTTGGGAACCTTTGGTGAACTATCCCATGAAAGGTACCCCTCTATGGGTGTGCCCGCTCAACACAAGGCTCTGAACTCATTTTTAAAAAAGAGGAGCTGTTTGGTAATCATATTGAGTTTATGACTGATGGGAGGCATGTCATAGACAAACTGTAGTATAGATGAATTGTTAATAAATGACTGGCTATAGATTGCCCCAACACTGTCATTACCTCTTGAATCCTAAACAATAGTATGGTTAAGGCTATCAAAAGCTGCTGATGGGCCCACCAAGAAAAAGTAAAGATGCCTTCAACCACCTTCCATGCTTAGAATACAATACTGCACACCTTAATTAGCACTGCTAAATAAAGCTATTGGGATGAAACACTAATTGCAAATCAGCCAATGATTAATTGAGGTCCTTATCAAGATGGAGTCTCTAATACGAAGAATACATAGTAAGTAACAAATGATCCTAATGATGTAGCTGTGCAAGGCAGAAAAATGAAATCAGAATCCTGCTAAGATTGCCAGGCTGGGAACAAGAGATACGCTATTGCAGTGGTTCCTAAACATTTTTGCTTTAATCGACATGAGGTGGGTGATTTTTTTAATGTAACTAAAGCTGCGTGTGGTCATTTACAGACAGCACATTTTCCATTTTAATGGCCACTAAATGTGTACATAAATAAAAAAATATTAATCATGTTGGCATCACCAAGTGTCTTGATTTGTTTTGATCCCATTAAAATCGTCATTTCCATCACACTTCAGAACTACAAAAAACAAGTGTGCTTCATTTTTGCTTTTTTAACTGCTGAGTGTGTACAGTTTATTTACAGGTATTTATAGTTTGTTGTATGTTACAAACAAATTCCATCCTACAGTCCATCCTTTCACATTCCCTGTAGCCCAGCAAGTACTGTCGCTTAATTCACTTTATTTTTCTTTCTCTGACTGCAAAATGAGGGGAGTTTGGAAAACACCAATCCCATGTTAAAAGAAATAAGTAGCAATTTGTCAGTAGACATAGCCTGACATTTGACGTCTGCCTTTGAAGAATAACAAATGAGTCATGATAAATATAGAATTTAAAGACATCTTTATGTAATGCTTTGACTTTTGCGACCCACCAAAAATATCAGCTTGCAGCGCACGGTCTGGGACACACTGCACTTTTGTCCAAATAATAATTATTAGGATAAAATGTAAAGACTGAAAAACTGCTTAATTGCGGGAGCATTTCATATGCGGATCTCCCCTTTTCCCCCCAACTACTGTCAACAATATTTCAGCATATTCCCTTTAGACAGGTGAAGCCCACTTTGAAAAGACTCAAATCAATTCTCCTTTCTTTGTGGGGAAATGGTGCCGAAACCAGACAGGGCAGGGATTATTTTCTTTTTTTTAGTAGTTAACCTCTGAACAAAACCTTGAGCAGTTAAATGCCATGGCAGCAAAATATTTGTTAGAAAAACTGGTGGATATTAAGAAACATACTGGTAGGTGACCCTAAACCTGGAGGATGGCTCAAGACTCTAAATCTGTAGGAATAGGACTGAGGAGAACAATCCCAAAATTCCACCCGAGTGCTGAATAACTTAGGAGGAAGCAGTAAAACAAGTTACTGGTCAAAATCATTGTCAATCACATCACAATTGCTAAGCAGAAAATCAAGTTGCAACCCATGATACAGGAGAAAGGTATCCTCCATAAATCGAGTTTCAGTGGGTTGCCCTAGAGCATTGTTTCTCACACTGTAGGTTGCAACCCTCTGATGGGGGGTGAAGCAATTTTTGGTGGGGGCTAAATTCCAATAAATAAATAAAGATGTCTTTAAATTCTCTATTTATCTGGCCACATTAACTGTGCTTGAATGACGGAGGTCCGGTGTCAGGCTATGTCTTCTGACAAATTGCTCCTTTTTTAACATGATGATTGGTACTTTGCAGTCAGAGGAAGTGAAGTGAATTATGTGACAATATGGCTGGGGTAAAGGTGTTTGAAAGGATTGCCCGTAGGATGTAATTGTTTGTAACACAACAACATGTAAATACTTGCACATGAACTGTGCACATTCAGCAGTTAGGAAAGCAAAAAAACAAAGCCAATTTTTTGTAATTCTGAAGTGTGGTTGAAACAAAGGTTTTAATAGGATCAAAACAAATCAAGGCACTTTACTTGGTGGTGCACAAACAAATATTCATTGAAACCCGATTTCCACACAATATAAATTGTGTGCAATATAGTATTATCAGTAAAACTGTATGTCTGTTCATATTTAGTAGCCATTTCAATAGAAAATTTGATTTCTGTAAATGACAATGCGCTACCGCACAATGCTTTAGTTACATTAAAAAAACGCCTGCCTCATGTCCATTAAACCTAGATTGGTCTCAAATGTCTGTCTCTCTAAGAGGGTTGTGGTTCTAATAACTTTGGCAAACCCTGCCCTAGAGGGTGGTACAAAGTCAGGTAATGCAAAAGACTGCTAGCTCTTTTTTTTGTTTTCCCTGACCTTAAATGGTTTGTGTTCTTTTGAAACTAATAGGGAGACGGTCGTGGCATCATGTAAATCTAAATCTAGGTGTTAATCTCTATCTAGAAATTGTGAAAAACAAAGAAATGGGTTAATGAGTAAATACAAATATGGGCATATCGTTTATTCTATCTTCTTTTAAATTATGAGCCCAAAATGTGCTATTCTGACTATTCAAATCCAAGTTCTTATTGAGAGAAAAAAAATCTAAAATCTCCATTCAAAAAGGGCAAATGGAGACCTTGAATGTCGTTTTAGGAGGAGGGTGGGCGAGGTGGGTGGGTGGGCGGGAGATTATGATGCATAGTCACAGATAATACAATGATTTTGAATACTGATACATCAGCTTACAGACTGAAAACTATGTCCTTAATAGATTTGAAAATAGTTTAGCATTTTCTATTTAAATCAATTTAAAACAATTTAAAAGTTGAAAGCAACAACAAAAATAAAGTAAATGGACACAAACATGGTTCCAGAAAAAATATTAATTTTTAGCAACATTTACAATAGTTATAAAATATACCCACCATCTTTCCTATAGCAGTGTTCCAGTTCGTGCCTATGCATAGTGGAAGCATCGAAAACTTCAATAAGGCCAAGTGAGCCATCAATGCGCCCAACCAACAGCATTTCAGAATCATTTGTTCCGGTTCCCATGGGGCTCTCTTCAGGCCAAGACAACGCAGATACCCAGTGCGGCTGAATATCTAAAAGACCTTTTAACCCTTTAAAAAAAAGAAAGATGGATAAAATACGGCCTATATGACTCTGCAGTAAACAGTTTATTTTCTCAAATACTAATATATTTTAAAACAACTAACACACATCAGGTTTTAAAATGAATGGAAAATACCTTGTTCTAACCCATTTATAAATGCACGTAATCCTGTACATAATTGAGGCAAAAATATAACACATTAATCCCCATCATAGACTACCTATTAAACAATAGTGATAACTGACTGCACTATCACCGGTAATTGGTTGAACGGGTACATCTATCATATGCAGAAAACTGAACACCAGCAAACTTGACTTTTCAACATTCAGTGACACTCGATTTGATCAATAGCAACACCTGTTAAAGTTCTTCCAGACAAAGTTGTCAATTAATCGCAGGTTTCAACTAACTTCTCAGAAGGTGGAATTGCACAGCTCAGGGAGGTAGGATTATTTAAAAATTAAATAATTTGAACCACTTCAATGGCGTAACCATCAGCAATAAAATATCTCCATTAATTTCACAAGACACAATGTTGAATATTTTATGCAATGTGATTTCAGTTATTCTGTCTGCTCCTCCTACTCAGTGGGAATGGATAGAGGAGAGATCTGTAGCAGCGGTGCAGATTGCTTAGTCAACTTCACTCAAATTGAACATCCATATGTTCACCAGAAGAAGGCAGTAACTGAAGACGGAGGCAGAGTGAAAATGTATCTTTCTAGGACTCGCCCTGAGAAGCAAGTGTGCAGCAGTGTTTCAACCTGGGGTAGTCTAACAAATTCACAAGGCAAGATGAGATGAGGATACTTCACTTCCTGTTGGCCGATATCTATTTTCCACATTAAAGTTGAAAGCTGAAGAAGAGATTAAAACGGGGAACAGCCATTACAACGCGGTTTTTACCACGCGTTGCTATTACATCGCATGCGATTTTACAACGCATGCGATGTTACAACACGTGGTAAAAAACACGCATACCATTACATCGCATGCACTTTTACAACGCATGCGATGTAATGTGTAATGGCTGCGGCGGCTATTCATGTCGATGTGAGGAAACTTAGGCTGTTTCCTCACAACAACGTGCACTAAACAGGAAGGAGGAAGCAGGAACCGGGAGCAGAGACGGCGATGCTGGGGAGGAGAGAGGTAAGGGGGTTTGAGCCTGGGTGGGGGTTACTTTTGTAAGGTTTAAAATAGCGTAAAAGTAGTCCTCTAACGTTTTAGTGTTTTTTTGCAGTGTAGTGTAGTGTATGTATGTATGTATTTGGCATTTATTAGGCGCATATATCACCCGTAAGTCTCACAGCGCATAGTGTTTGTTTAGTGTAGTGTATTAGGGTTTAGGGTACTGTTGTAGTGATTTAGGTTTTAGGGTAGTGAAGTAGAGTTTGCGTAGTGATTTAGGTTTTAGGGTAGTGTAGTGGTTTAGGGTTTAGGGTAGTGTAGTGTTCTAGGGTTTAGAGTAGTGTAGTAGTGTTTCTGTAGTGTCGTGTTTTAGGGTAGTGTAGTGTTTTAGGGTTTAGTGTAGTATAGTAGTGTTTGTGTAGTGTTTTAGGGTGGTATTGTAGTGTGGTAGTGTTTTTGTGGTAGGGGTAGTGTTGGGGTGGGAGTAGTGTGTTGTGTAGGTGTAGGGGTAGGGATGTCACTTACCTTGCAAACTTTTACTACAAGCATTGCTTTACCACGCATGCCTTTGCGTTGTAATGGCATGCGTGGTAAAGGCATACTCGTGCTAAAAGTATCCGATGTAATGGCATGCGATGTCATTGACATTACGTAGTAATACCTGCATTGTAATGGCACGGGTGGTATTACTTTGCGATGTAATGACATACATCCGATTAAAACTGTTCAAATGCAGAGGAGAGCTTGGGGGAAGAAAAAGAAAAGACTTTGGACTAACAATTCTGTGATTCCACTCGGGAGTTCTGACTTTTTTTCAAGTATATATTGGAATAAACTGGAATTGAACCTTGAGTAAGGTGCATTCAAGCTCATCAAAGGAGTATTACCAACTAATATCACCAGTTGTGGGGGAAGTTCTTCAACAATTTTAAAGGTAACCAAGTTGGTGCAGAACATACCTGTGCCAGTCAGTTGTGCCTTAACTGTTTAATGCAAGCATTTAAGTGCTGTGAGGTTAAGAATATTGGCAGAAAAATAAAACAATGAAATGCTTTTTTCAGATCACTGCTTCTAGAAAAACAGACGGTGTAGGCGCATTAGCAGTGTTGCAAAGGTATGGTGAGATTATGGCCAAGGATTTGAAGCAGCCAACAAATAAATCATATAGCTGTAGGATGCAATATCAACAAATGCTGAATCATTAGGATCAACAACAGTAGGTACTAACACTTAGTAACTGTCCTTCACATGTAAGTTTCTTTCTTCATAGTTTTGCTTTGTTACTTAGCTGCTTGGATGACATGTTCTATGCCTCAGTAATAAGATATGTATCCAGTTTTTTAACACTGTTCATTTAGACAATTATTTACCGGCAAGATGTTCACGAGGGGGAACTGTGGAATCCATCACAAAATGTATTCATTACTGTTCACACAAACAATTAGGCACTCAACAGATCAAGGTAGAGTTTTAGAGACATGCAAGTGGGAAACTGGGATGCATAATGGACCCACGAGTAGCTAATAATTAAATTGCATGGTTAAGGAAAGAAGAGAATTAAAATATATGAATTAAATGAATAAACAACAAATATATCTGTGAATGTGTAAGAAACCAAAACACTTTTTTTTCAAAGGGGGAACATCTCTTCCTTAAACATTGCTTTGATATCTGCAGTTCCTTTTCATTAACCCGTAGTCAAATGCAATTGAAATAAACTAACTGGACTGATTATGGCTTTAATACTACATTTTGAGAGCACAAATCTTCAGAAACGTTTACCTTCGGGTTCGAATGAGAAGAACACTGCATTGTCCCTTAAAGTCATCAGGCTGCTGCAGAATTCCAGGCAACAGTGCAGTCTGAGCTAGCTACAAATAATGTGTGCGTATTGAGATCCTCGTAATTATGAGTGCGATTACTGAGAACTGACAATGACCTATATATGCATGCTTGGATGAGTTACTGTAAAGCGCAAATCTAGCTAATAGGCAGGGAACGCTGGGCAATGTGTGACTGGAGGGGTAGCTTGTTTATACGTACAAAACTGAACTGCTACTGCACTGTGACGTCTTCTTTAAAGAGATGCTTTTTTAGGTCCTTTATTTTTTTCTACTTCTTCGTGTCCAGTCGATGATGTCTAGGCTGGAGGGATGGCTTAAAATGGTAAACTTGTCACCCAGATAAGCTGGAGTGCCAGTTGTTTTGGGATCAGGTGACGATGTGTGGTTCTTAGACGGAAAGGGCAATCGGGCACTGCAAATAGAGTAGGGAATTCCAAGTCTCTTCAGATGTCATCTATTGAACATCAGTAGAAAGGTGTTTTTAAGAGAAGACTTGATTAGGGTGATCATGGGTTCTAGCCATTCCATAACCATGTACACTTGCTGATCCAAGTCACGGGTGTAACAGAAACCTCTTAGGTGTCTCTTTCAGCCATTTACTAGAGTTCAGTCCTCACATCATACCGCAGGCTGTAGCCCGTTGCACCCTGTGTGGAAAAACAGTATGGCTGATGCTGTTCAGCAGAACAAAACATCAAGTAACATGTTATTGTTACAACACTGGGACATTCAATCATCATCATCTCTCTTAAGAGGCCAGGCCAGGGAAAAATTAAACAGCGAAGCCCTTTTCCTTTCTGGCTCATGATGGACCCACTGCTGTAAAACAGAGGGAGACTGCACCACTGACATGGGCAGATTATACTATAATGAGCAGCAGACAGGCCAGAAATTAGGAATATATATCTACAAAGTAACATACTATGTTTTGATCGCTTTTAATTACAGGTGACTACTGCTGTTACCAAGAGTTAGCAGTTTGGGAAGGCAAGGCGAGCATGACAAAAGACACACATTTAATATATGAGCAATATTTAATTTTAAAATGTGTATAGCTCCTACAAGCATTTCCTGTAGACAGCAGAGCAGAGCTATCCTTCAAGGGACTCGGATAAGAAAGTAGGCCGTATAGCTCTGTCTTAGGTTATACAACAGTTACAAGTTCAGACTTCAAACATTTGAGGTAACTGTTAAGTGATAGAATTTAAAATCTCAGACCCCAGTCAACAGCGCATTCTTGCAGGCTACTGACACACCGCATAACTGGTTAATAATAAATTAGCCCTACAAAGTGAGAGTAGGAGAGTAGGGTCTGCAATCCTATGATCACCCCAGATTTTTGCTTTTTGCTTCACTGGTTTACGACTTTCCCTGGCTGTGGGCCTGCTAAACAGACCCACAGCCTGTTCTCTCTCTAAATTGACACGTGTACCTTAGGTGCATTTACCAATTGGCACTGGGCCACCTTATCAGTCCCTGTACCCAGGGCATAGGTGTACCCAGGGCCTACCAGGGGCTGCAGCATGTATTATGCCACCCCTGGCTGGCCATCTAAATCGGACACAACTGGCTGCACGACAGCTGGGGCAAGGTGGTGTAATCACCCTTTGCTTTAGATATAGTATTCCTATATCTAACCCTAAAATGGACACATGTATTCCTATCAGTCACTCCTATGGCAGGCGTTAACAATCCTGGAGGCAGAGTGCTTGGAATTATGTGAGATGGTGCTCTGGCATGAGCTGAGCCCGTTTGCAGCTGGCCGAACCAAGTCCTAAAAGCTGTTCCATAATAACGCGTACCATATACTCTCAAGTGCATTATAATCCTCGCGGTTATTTGCTATCTTTGGTATCGCTTTATCAAAACATGTCGAGTAAGGTGTCATACGAATTGGAATACTAACCCCATGCCAATTCTGGCGACGGGGTTAGCATTCCACCCTTCTAGAGGGACACAACATGTATGTAACTGTGAACCCCGGTTAAAGTTAACTCGAGCCTCAGCATCACAAAATGGATGCTGCCACCACAGACACAAGTCTGACCTCCTGCTGCTGGGAGTCCTTCCAGCGAGGAGAGCTTGGACAAAGGGTTTCCTGTCAGGGGCGGTGCTAGCACCATCCCAGACAGGGTTTTGTGTATCCCAGGTAGGCAGGGCTGAGAGGAAGGTGACTGCAAGTGGCACTCCGGTGCTCACTATGCATCTGCCAGTTTGAACCAGTTCCAGGGGCACACCAGCCCCTGAGCTGGAGAAAGTCCGGACAAGGGAGAGGGGTGTAACCACCCCCCTCCTGGTCCCACCCATGGGCAGGACCTAGTCGCGTGCCAGCCCCTTTCTTTAGTATAAAGGTAGGAGCGGGCCCCCTTCCCAAATTAGATAATTCTGAATCTTGACTACTTTCCACGAAAGAACTCTTGAACATTTCTGAAGACTCTCCCTTGTAGCTAAGGAGTAGCCACCCTGCACCAGCGGGCACCATCTAAGCGCATGCGGTTTGCTGCAAGTCCATCCTCCGGATCAAGACTGCCCAGCTTGACGAGACCCGGATTCCCTGGCACCTCTGACCTCTACCTACATCATCAGCCCAGCTGAGATTCGTGGGTGTGACGAGACCTGAAGGGACCGGCCATCTTCAAGACTGCACGACGCCTATCCAGCACGACCGCCGAGGGATCCTCGAGTGAGTGCTTTGGGGTTTGAGAAGCCCTAACCCTGAGCAGCTCCAGCACTGAAGTCCAGCCCCCCAGCATCCACGAGATCTGCGTGGGGCCCTTCTGCTCTTTGCTGCTCACCGCGTTGTCCGGCTACTTGCCTGCTGGCTTGTGGCCCTCCTGACGACGAACCACGACACTTCCATCGCTGGTCTGGTTGCTCCAGACTGGCCCTTGCTCCCCTCAAACAGAGGAGCACCCCGGACCCTCCTGGTCCACTCCAGACGCCATCTTGAGTCCACCGCGTGGGCTTGCCTTTGCCAAGGTTTGTTGCCCCAATCCTGGGTCCAGCATCGCTGACAGCAGACACCTTCATGGGACAGCTCGCACCTCCATCCTGGTCGCCAAAAACGCCTCCTGGTCCGAGAGATTGCAGAGCCCAGCGCCGCCCACTCACCTGGTCGAGGTGACTTCATCCGGTGCCATCCTGGTGCCCATCTGATCACTGGCTAGTGATCAAGAACTGAGTCCCCTCTGCTTTCAGGTCGTCTCCATCTTCGATCCAGGCTTGGATCACATCGAACATCATCACTGGTCGCCTGCCAGCAACTTCTTCTTTCAGGCTCCATAGACTGTAACGAGGATTCCCGACGTCTTTTGAACCCTATGCAGCCGCAGCCCCTGGGCTAGGTAACCTGAGCATTTCGGTGCTCCAACATAGGTTCACTATCTAAGTGTCCAGATCCTTTTTCGTTTTCAGCCTAACAAGTTGGATTCGTCCGATAACTGTAACTTTACGAAATCTAGCATCCATAGACTTTGTCCCGCATCCCGCGTGAGAGTGCACACACTGCACCCGATCTCCCTTGGCCTCCTGCTCCTAACCTTAGGGTTCTGTAGTGTAGTCCTAGCGATCCTGAAGCCTCTGGATCTTGTTACTTACCTGCTAGTATTTCGCATTCCACTTTTGTAGTATAGCACAAGTTACTACTTGTGTAACGATATATCTGTAAGAGACATTAGTTAGTGATAGATTCCTTACCTTAGAATATCCCCAGGCGTCAGACTGGATCCGGAAACTTTTGCGTAGCAATACCCCTGCGCGCTGGTAGGCGTCGTCTGCGGCTCCGCGTCCGTCGTCGGCGTCGTGAGCGCCGGGATGACGTCGTCGGAGTACTTAGACGGCGCCCATGCGCGCTGACGTCAGTTCTGATAACACAGCTTTTCCGCGCCAGATACGCAGAGCCATGATAGAACTAACACTGGTGCCATGAAACTAGGGCCCTGAAAGGGGATGACCTTAACCCTAGATATCGGTTCGCAGAACGGGGAGGATGGGTGGGCGGTAAGGAATCTATCACTAACTAATGTCTCTTACAGATATATCGTTACACAAGTAGTAACTTGTGCATCTGAAAGAGACACGTTAGTGATAGATTCCTTACCTTAGAATAGATACCCCAGCAATACCAACCCCGGTGGTGGGTCTGCGAACCAATATCACACCAGAAAGTCCTGGAGGACGGAACGGCCAAAGAAGCCATCCCTCCGGACTTGACTGTCCAGGCAGTAGTGTCTTGCGAACGTGTGCAGCGAGGCCCACGTGGCTGCCTGACAGATGTACTGCAGGGGGACACCGCGGCCCAGGGCAGTTGTCGTTGCCGTGGCCCGAGTGGAGTGAGCCCGCAATCCAGCCGGGGGCTCCTTCCTCGCCATGGAGTAACATGCTTGAATACACAAGATGATTCATCTTGAGATGGTCCTCTTGTGCACAGCCTTTCCCTTCTTCGCGCCCACGTAACCAACGAAGAGTTGGTCATCCACCCGGAATTGGCGTGTGCGATCTAGGTAGTAGGAGAGCGCACGTTTTGGATCCAGACGGTGGAGCCTCTCCTCCTCTTTCGAGGGATGCGGAGGCGGAAAGAAGGTGGGCAAAGTGATGGACTGCCCGATGTGGAAGGCCGTGACAACCTTGGGCAGAAAGGAAGGCCGTGTACGTAATACCACCTTATCAGGATGAACAGACAGGAAAGGTGGAGAAGAAGAAAGAGCCTGGAGCTCACTCACCCTCCTGGCAGAGGTGATGGCAACCAGGAATGCCGTCTTTAGAGTAAGGAGACGAAGGGGGCAGTTATGAAGTGGCTCAAAGGGAGCACACATCAGATAGGTGAGAACCAGATTCAAGTCCCACTGGGGCATCACGAAGGGAACAGGAGGGAACATGTGCGTGATGCCCTTCAGAAATCTACTTACAATAGGGGACTTGAATAAAGAAGGCTGATCTGGTAGCCTCAAGAAGGCTGATAGAGCAGAAAGGTACCCTTTAAGAGTGCCCAGAGCAGAGCCCTGCTGGGCAAGGGAAAGAAGAAAGAGCAGCACTTCCGAAAGGGGTGCAGAGAGAGGATCCACAGCCTTTGCTGTGCACCATGCCACAAATCTGTTCCACCGGCAGGCGTATACCGACTTTGTGGAGGGACGCCTGGCTGCCAGAATGATATCACAGACTTCGGGAGGCAAGTCAAATGGCCTCAACTGCCGCCGCTCAATCTCCAAGCTTGTAGGTGGAGACTGGACAGGTTCGGGTGCAGGACCGTCCCCTGCTGCTGCGACAGAAGGTCCTCCCGAAGAGGCAGACGAATCGGGGGATCGACTGACATGCTGAGTAGCTCGGGATACCAGTATCTTCGTGCCCAGTCCGGAGCCACAAGGACGACCTGGGCCCGGTCGCGCCTGATCTTCTTCAGCACTCTGGGCAGAAGTGGTATAGGCGGAAAGGCATACAACAGACCGCAGCTCCACTCGCGACGAAAAGCGTCTCCGAGCGAGTGCCGCCTTGGAAACTCCAACGCGCAGAACTGCTGACATTGCGCGTTCTCTTCTGTGGCGAATAGATCTAACCAAGGCTCTCCCCACTGTCGAAAGAGACCTTGCGCCACGTCCGAGTTCAGACGCCATTCGTGATCCATCATGCACCGGCGGCTGAGTTCGTCCGCCCTGGCATTCAGAGAGCCTGCCAGGTGTTGAACCACCAGGGTCACGCCCTGATGTTCCAGCCACTGCCAGAGGCGCAGAGCCTCCTGGCAGAGGGTCCACGACCCCACACCGCCCTGTTTGTTGCAGTACCACATGGCGGTGGTGTTGTCGGTGAACACTTGCACCACGCTCCCCCTGACAGAGGGGAGGAATGCCTTCAGTGCAAACGGAATCGCCCGCAGCTCCAGAAGGTTGATGTGGAGCCGGGACTCCGCCGGAGACCAGAGGCCTCTGATCTCCGCCTCTCCCATGTGGCCACCCCAGCCCTGGAGGGACGCGTCCGTCACAACTACGTGCTCCGGCTGGGGTAGGAAGAGGGGTCTGCCACTGACCCAGTCGCGGTCCGTGAGCCACCACTGCAGTTGCTTCGCAGTGCCCTCCGAGATCAGGACACGATCGGACAGGTTGCCCTGATGCTGGGCCCACTGAAACTTCAGGTCCCACTGCAGAGCCCGCATCCGCCACCTGGCGTGACGCACCAGAAGGATGCAGGAGGCCATCAGCCCCAGAAGCCGCAGCGTCAACCTGACCGAGACCCGGGATAACGGCCTGAATACAGGAATCAGAGCCTGAATATCCCGAACCCGCTGTTCGGGTGGGTAAACCCGAAACTGCGCCGAGTCGAGAACCGCTCCGATGAAGAGGAGCTTTTGAGAGGGACACAGGTGTGACTTCGGCACATTGATGGAGAACCCCAGCAAGTGCAGGAGGTCGGCCGTAGTCTGGAGGTGGCTGACGACTGACTGGGGCGAGCCCGCCTTCAACAACCAGTCGTCGAGGTAGGGGAAGACTGATATCCCCTGCCTGCGCAGATGGGCTGCGACCACCGCCATCACCTTCGTGAACACCCGTGGGGCGCTGGCAAGGCCGAAGGGGAGCACGGTAAACTGAAAGTGCTCTTGGCCTACCATGAACCGCAGGTAACGCCGGTGGGCCGGCAGGACGGGGATGTGGAAATAGGCGTCCTGCAAGTCCAACGCTACCATCCAGTCTCCCGGGTCCAGGGCAGCCAGGACCTGAGCCAAAGTGAGCATCTTGAACTTCTCCGTCCGGAGGAAGCCGTTGACGTTCCGCAGATCCAAGATAGGGCGTAGGCCCCCTTTGCCCTTCTTGGGTACCAGAAAGTAGTGGGAGTAACAACCACGTCCTACTTCTGGCCCAGGAACGCGCTTGATGGCCCTCTTGGCCAAGAGGGCCGAAACCTCCTCTCGCAGAAGTTGCAAGTGATCCCCCG
The DNA here is from genome assembly GCF_964263255.1 of Lissotriton vulgaris. Lineage (NCBI taxonomy): Eukaryota > Metazoa > Chordata > Amphibia > Caudata > Salamandridae > Lissotriton > Lissotriton vulgaris. The sequence goes on from NC_141688.1 coordinate 109,254,539, forward strand.
ACACACGGTGGTATTGAGGTGGCATGGATGGAGGGGAAGACTCGAAGGGGAGGGAGAAACCCCTTCGGACAATTTGCAGCACCCACCTGTCCGAAGTGACTGTATGCCAGTGGGAGAGGTGATGGCGAACCCTGCCTCCCACAGGCGTCACATGGGCCTGAAAACTCGGACTAGGAAGGTTTTGAGGCGGGGGCTGCTGAGGGAGGTGTGGACTGGCCTCGCCGTTGGCCCCGACCACCGCCACGGCGGTTCCCACGTCCGCCACCGCGTTGCTGAACATTCTGCGGCGCGTGGCTGACGGTCCGTGGTGGGGCGCCCCTTCCGTGGCCACGAAAGGAGCGAAAGGCACCCGATTGCTGGCGTGGGGCCGTAAGGCCCAAGGACTTGGCCGTGGCCCTGGAGTCCTTGAAACGTTCCAGCGCATGGTCTGCCTTGTCGCCGAAGAGGCGACGGCCATCAAACGGCATGTCCAGGAGGGTGGCCTGGACATCGGCCGAGAAGTTGGCGGACCTCAACCAGGCGTGGCGTCGAACCGCCACCGTCGTTGCCATCGCCCTGCCCAGTGAGTCCGTGGTATCCAGCCCACACCGGATAGAAAAACGTGCCGCATCTCGGCCGTCCGCAAGGGTTTGGCTGAGTTTAGCCCTGACCTCCTCAGGGCATTGTGGCAGCACCTCCGCAACCGTGTCCCACAGGGTGTGGGTGTAGCGGCCCAAGAGACAGTTGGTGTTCACAGACCGTAGCCCTAGGCTCACAGACGAGAAGACCTTCTTCCCGAACTGCTCATATCTCTTGGATTCCCTGTCGGGCGGGGCCGACGGGAATGCGGATTGGGAGTTAGAGGCCTGGATGACCAGGCTGTCGGGGGTGGGATGGGTGGACAAAAAGCATGGGTCGCCCGGTGCCGGGCGGTAGCGTCTGGCCACGTTCCTGTCCACAGGGGGGCCTGTGGCGGGCTTGGACCAAGTGCCCAGCAGAACGTCACACAAGGCCTCATTGAACGGCAGGAGGGGCTCCGTGGAGCCGGACTGCTGTTTGAGGACCTCAGTGAGGAGATTAGTCCTCACGGCCGCGACGGGGAGCTGAAGGTTTAAGGCCTTAGCTGCCTTCGTCAACACTACGCTGTAAGCAGAACCCGCCTCCGAAGCCACAGTCGGGGGCGACGTAAATCCAGTGTCTGGCGAGGTGTCAATACCACTGGCCTCCCCAAGCTCATATGTCCAGTCCTGATGCGACTGGCAATCACGTGCCAGAGGGTCCTCGGACCCCTCCCATTGCTCCTCGTCACCTGGCTCCTGGAGACCAGGATTAACAGCCAGGGCCTCCTCGTGGAGATAGAAGTCTCCAAAGGCCGACGGAATCGGCGCCCAGCGGCGCCCCTCCGACACCTGAGTAGGACCGTAGGAAACATTGGGGTCGGCAACCACATCGGCTGCCGGGGACGACACCTGAAGGGACGGCGCCGGCGAGGTCGTAAGGTCGACCGGCGAGGTCCCGGATCCGGAGCCGGATCCAGCGAGGTCGCGCGGCGCCGGGACCGAAGTCGCCAGCGGCGCCGGGCCCGAAGTACCCGACGTCGTCGGGGCCGAAGCGCCCGACCCGGAAGGACCTCCAGACGGAGCCGATCGGCCCGAAGGCGCCACGGGAACCGACTGAGGAGGGAGGGCCCTCATGGCCATGAGGTACCTCTCGACCTCCTCCTGCGACGCGCCGTGCCCAGGGACCCGAAGGTGTGGGGCAGGCGGCGACGCTTGCGACTCCCGCGGAGCCGCGTGGGCGGTGTCGCCAGAGTCCCCGGCCGCATCGAGCGAGCGTCGGGGCGGGTCGGAGGACCGATGGTGTCGCTCCGACCTCTCATGCCTCTTACCTGAGGACTTGGAACCAGACGATCGGTGTCCACTCCCGGAACGTCGATGACTCCGACCTCGCGACCTGTCCCTCGACCTCCCGTGGGACCGGGACCGGGACCTGGAGCGGCGCGGGGCCGAGTGCCTCAGCTCGAGACGCTTGCGGGACCGCTCCCGCCTAGCCTTCGACGTCAGAGCCCGGCAGTCGACGCAGGTTCGATCGTCGTGGTCGAGGCCTAAGCACTTCAGGCACCGGCGATGGGGGTCCGTGACCGACATGAGTCGGCCGCACTTCGAACAAGGCTTGAACCCGGGCATCCCTGGCACCGATAGTCGAGACAGTCGACTAAGAGAAGATCAAAAAGGATCAAAAACTATTCAGTCAAAAAGTGACTGGGGGTAGAGCTTCTTCCGGATCTGCGCTAGCTGGCGCGGAAAAAAGAAGAACTGACGTCAGCGCGCATGGGCGCCGTCTAAGTACTCCGACGACGTCATCCCGGCGCTCACGACGCCGACGACGGACGCGGAGCCGCAGACGACGGCTACCAGCGCGCAGGGGTATTGCTACGCAAAAGTTTCCGGATCCAGTCTGACGCCTGGGGATATTCTAAGGTAAGGAATCTATCACTAACGTGTCTCTTTCAGATTGGTTTTTCGTGCCCCGCGGGCATTTGTGTAAATTGTGCAACTTAAAATATTTTCTTAAGAGTTTTGTTGTGTGCTTAGCTCCCTGACTCATAAAGAGATCAGGGTAGACTCGCTATAAATAAATATCCTTTTATTTTCATAACAACTTGTGTGGTGTCCTTTCACTTGGTGTTCAAGGGGTATATGTGATGGTATAACAGCTGGCTTAACACGCCCTCTAGAGTTTAGCCTAAAGACTGCTCTTGTCCATGCTACTAGGATAGCTGGTCTATAAGGTTGACTTACAACCAATCATCAATAAGGGTCGTTTGGAATGATACATAGTGATCACTAGAATAGTGAGCACAGCATATCAGGCCAACTTCTCACATTGGTGAGCAGCGGTTGGGATTTGAGCTTGCTGTTGTTTTACCACAGGTATTCTAAGAATATCATTTGAAAGATCACATAAGTACCAAGGTACATATAACTTAGCTTAGAATACTCTGAGTTCTACTGAACCAGCTGTTGTAGTTCAACAGGGCTTAGCACACCCTGACTACAACTCTTAGCAAGGGATCAGTAGGCAAACAAATAGTGTAGGTAAAAGCACCACTTACACCTCACTAGAAAAGCATGCCAGACAAAGGAGGGAACTCAGAGGCCCCCCTTGTGTCAGTTGACCCTCCACAGGTCATATCAAGATATGCAGCTCTTAGTTTCCAGGAGATGAGACAGGTGTGTACCTCCAGGAAGCTAAAACAGGGTTCTAACCCTACCATCCCATTCCTGATTGGTCTCTTAGAGACTTATGATGCCAGGAGGGCTTCTAACACAGGCCCTCCTAATCCAGATGGGAGCATGCACCCCTTAGAGGGAACCCTTGGGGACCCTGACCTCAATGGAACAGTTAGTGAAGGAGAGGAAGAGGATCAGGAGTTGCCAGGGGATGAGGCAGACAAGGGTCAGGTAGAAGTCAGTAGACTCACCAGGACCAACTTAAGCAGGCATGAAAATGGACTTGGGGGACCCCCAGGCCCACTCTCAGGCAGGCTTAACATTGGGAGTGGACGAGTTAGGTCTCTATCCAGAGGCTCTAACAGATCCAATCGAACCAATGGCTCTCAGACCTCTTCTCACAGAGGGATGACATCCCCTCAGAGGAGAGAGCATGAGGCCAAGATGAGGGAAGTCAATCTGAGGATTGAAAGGGAAGAACTTGCCCTAGCCAAAGAGAGACTTGCCTTTGCTAGAGAGCAGAAATTGAGTGGGGCAGACCCCACTTGTGGCAGCATTTTACCTAGAGAAAAGGACAGGAGTTTAGACACTAGACACCTGAGTAAGATAGTGCCCCCCTTTAAACAAGGGGATGACATCCACAAATGGATGACTGCTTTGGAGAGGGCCTGCACTGTCCAGTGCGTCCCCCAAAGTCAGTGGGCAGCTATCTTGTGGCTCTCCTTTGAAGGCAAAGGTAGAGATAAGCTCCTCACTACTAGAGCTGAGGATGCTAACAATTACCAAGTCCTGAAGAATACTCTGATTGATGGGTTTGGCTTAACAACTGAGCAGTACAGGTTGCTGTTCAGGGACACCCAGAAAATTCAGTCTCAGGATTGGTCTGACTTTGTGGATTGTGCCACTAAGGCTTTGGAAGGCTGGTTGCTGGGTAGTAAGGTTACTGATTACACAGGGTTGTACAATCTGATCATGAGAGAACAGATTTTAAATAACTGTCAGAACCAGTTGTTGCATCAGCACCTTGTTGACTCGGATCTGACCTCTCCCCAAGAATTGGGAAAGAAGGCAGACAGATGGGTCAGAACAAGGGTCAAGCAGAACCAGGCTCAGAACCAGGGTGGTCAGAAGAAAGCAGACCAAAAGGGTAGTAATAAGAGTGAACAAAATGACCAGAAGTCTTCGACAGGTCCCCAACAAACCAAAGAGGGTCGGGGTCAGGCTTCACAGCAGAAAAAGAAGACTCAAGAAGGCCAGTCAAAAAGGTGGTGCCAATACTGTAAAAGTAAAACTCACTGGTTTAGTGAGTGCACCAAGAAAGGAGGGCAAACTCCTACCACTACAGCCCCTAAGGCACCTGCACCCCCTAGTACAGTCAGTAGTGGTAGTGCACCTCCCAAGGGATTAGTTGGATTAACCTTGGGATCTGAGGGGTATGACAACCTAGTTGGCACACTCACTCAGGCTGTCCTTGTCTGCACAGGGGATGTGGATATATCCCCTGATGCAAGTCCCAATACTTTGGGCAAATACAGGCAAACACCTTTTATTAATGGAAAAATGGCTCAGGCCTACAGGGACACTTGTGCCAGTGTCACAATGGTGACACCTAACTTTGTGGACCCTGGACAGATCATACTAGGTACAGACTACCTAGTGACCAATGCCAGCAATGTCACTACCCACCATAGTATGGCAATTGTTGATTTCTCCTGGGGAGGGGTAAGTGGCCAAAAGAAAGTTGTGGTTAGTTCAGACCTCCCAGTTGAATGTTTGTTGGGAAATGATTTGGAAACATCACTATGGTCAGAAGTGGAGCAGAGGACTCACATGGAAATGTTAGGCTTGCCAGCACATGTCCTTGCAGTGACTAAGTCACAGGCCAGAAGATGCCCCACTGAACAGGTGCTGGATCCTGGAACAATGGACCAGACACCTTCCAAGAGAAGGAGCAGTAGGGTTAAGGCATTGCCTTCCCCCTTGCCCCAGGTTGTGGATCAAGTCTCAGAGGAGGCTGACCTCAAAGAACTGAGGGAAACTGAGCCTAAAGAACTTGAACCTGATCAGGTTGAGTTTCTGGGCTCAGGGGGACCCTCCAGGGAAGACCTGGGGAAGGCACAGTTAGACTGCCCTTCACTTGAACCCCTCAGACAGCAGGCTGCTGCTGAGGCTGCAGGGAACGCCACAGGTGCCCACAGGGTATACTGGGATGATGGACTCCTGTACTCTGAGGCAAGAGACCCCAAGTCTGGTGCAACCAGGAGGCTGGTTATCCCCTTGTCTCAGAGAGGTTTCCTTCTTACCTTGGCCCATGAGATTCCCCTTGCAGGACACTTAGGCCAGAATAAGACTTGGGACAGACTTGTCTCACACTTTCACTGGCCTCACATGAATGAAGATACCAGGGAGTTTTGTCGCTCCTGTGTCACTTGCCAAGCCAGTGGTAAGTCAGGTGGCACAACAAAGGCCCCCCTTATACCACTACCTGTGGTGGGGGTACCCTTTGAAAGAGTGGGGATTGACATTGTTGGTCCAATGGAACCCCAGACAGCATCAGGGCACAAGTTTATACTGGTGGTGGTGGACCATGCCACCAGGTATCCTGAAGCTATTCCCCTTAGGACCACTACAGCACCTGTTGTGGCAAGAGCCCTAGTTGGAGTGTTCTCCAGAGTGGGCTTCCCTAAGGAGGTTGTCTCTGACAGAGGTGCAAACTTCATGTCAGGATATCTGACTGCAATGTGGAAGGAATGTGGTGTCAACTACAAGTTCACCACACCCTATCATCCACAGTGCAATGGGCTTGTTGAAAGGTTCAACAGGACCCTAAAAGGGACGATTCATGGACTACCTGAAAAGCTCAGGCATAGATGGGATGTCCTGCCTCTTGTTTGCTTACAGAGAGGTCCCACAGAAGGGGGTTGGCTACAGCCCTTTTGAGCTTCTGTATGGGCATCCTGTAAGAGGACCCCTTTGTTTGGTGAAGGAAGGATGGGAGAGACCTCTCAAAAAGCCTGCAACCAACATTGTGGACTATGTACTTGGTCTCCGCTCCAGGATGGCTGAGTACATGGAAAAGGCATCTAAAAACCTTGAGGCAAGCCAAGAACTCCAAAAAGCTTGGCATGACCAAAAGGCTGTCCTGACTGTGTACAAGCCTGGACAGAAGGTGTGGGTGTTGGAGCCAGTGGCCCCAGCAGCACTCAAAGACAAATGGTCTGGGCCCCACACAATCATTGAGCAAAAGGCAGAGGTCACCTACCTGGTGGACGTTGGAACTCCCAGGAGCCCCCTCAGGGTGCTTCATGTAAACAGGCTCAAAGCATATGTCGACAGGAAGGACATGAGCTTGCTCATGGCCACAGATGAGGGACAGGAGGAGGAGAGTGACCCTCTCCCAGACCTGCTCACTCAGAACCCTGATGATGGGTCAGTAGATGGTGTTGTCTTTTGTGGCAGCCTCTCTGAGCATCAGCAAAAGGATTGCAAACAAGTTCTTCAATCCTTTAGACATATGTTCTCTCTGACACCCAGTCAAACCAATTGGTGTACCCATGAGGTTGACCCTGGGACAGTCTGCCAGTCAAGAGTAAAATCTACAGACAGCCTGATCATGTCAGAGACTGCATTAAGACAGAAGTGCAGAAAATTTTGGAGCTGGGAGTCATTGAGCCCTCAGATAGCCCTTGGGCTAGTCCAGTAGTTATAGTGCCAAAGCCTCACACCCAGGGTGGTAAGAAAGAGATGAGGTTTTGCCTAGACTACAGAGGCCTCAATGCAGTCACTAAGACTGATACCCACCCAATACCAAGGGCAGATGAACTTATAGATAGATTGGCTTCTGCCAACTACTTAAGCACATTTGACCTGACAGCTGGGTATTGGCAAATCAGGTTAGCTGAGGAAGCCAAGCCCAAGCCCGCATTTTCTACCCCTGGTGGGCATTATCAGTTTGTGGTAATGCCCTTTGGTTTGAAAAATGCACCTGCCACTTTCAAAGGTTGGTGAACCAAGTTCACTCTGGGCTGGATGACTTCTGTGCAGCATATCTTGATGATATAGCTGTCTTTAGTTCCACCTGGGAGGATCACCTGGTCCACCTGAGGAAAGTGTTAGAGGCACTGCAGAAAGCAGGTCTCACTATCAAGGCCACAAAGTGCCAGATAGGGCAGACACATGTTGTATACCTGGGCCACCTTGTAGGCGGAGGCCAGGTTCAGCCACTGAAGAGCAAGATACAGTCCATCAAGGACTGGGCTCCTCCAACCACCCAGACTCAGGTTCGAGCTTTCTTAGGCCTGACTGGTTATTACAGGAAATTTGTCAAAAATTATGGATCAATTGTGACTCCACTTATTGACCTGACAAGTAAAAAGATGCCAAAGAAAGTTCAGTGGACAGCAAGCTGTCAAAAAGCATTCGATGACCTAAAGCAGGCCATGTGCACAGCACCTATCCTAAAGAGTCCAGACTACTCCAAACCATTCATTGTCCAAACAGATGCTTCTGAGTTGGGTGTGGGAGCTGTTCTATCTCAGCTGAATTTTGATGGTCATGACCAGCCCATTGCTTTTATTAGCAGAAGGCTGACCCCCAGAGAGAAAAATTGGTCAGCTATTGAGAGGGAGGCCTTTGCTGTGGTTTGGGCCCTGAAGAAACTGAGGCCATACTTGTTTGGCACTCATTACAAGATTTAGACCGACCATAAGCCCCTCTTGTGGCTAAATCAGATGAAGGGTGAAAACCCCAAACCACTTAGGTGGTCCATTTCCCTACAGGGGATGGATTTTACAGTGGAGCATAGACCTGGCACTGATCATGGAAATGCAGATGGGCTCTCCAGGTATTTCCACTTAGAGCAGGAAGACTCACCTGGTCAAGGTTAGTTTATTGTCCCAAAGTTGAGGGGGGGGGAGGGTCATGTAGGAGAGTAGGGTCTGCAATCCTATGATCACCCCAGATTTTTGCTTTTTGCTTTACTGGTTTACGACTTTCCCTGGCTGTGGGCAAGGGACTCGGATAAGAAAGTAGACTGTATAGCTCTGTCTTAGGTTATAAAACATTTACAAGTTCAGACTTCAAACATTTGAGGTAACTGTTAAGTGATAGAATTTAAAATCTCAGACCCCAGTCAACAGCACATTCTTGCAGGCTACTGATAAACCGCATAACTGTTTAATAATAAATTAGCCCTACAAAGTGAGTGTAGGAGAGTAGGGTCTGCAATCCTATGATCACCCCAGATTTTTGCTTTTTACTTCACTGGTTTAAGACTTTCCCTGGCTGTGGGCCTGCTAAACAGACCCACAGCCTAGCTGTTCTCTCTCTAAATTGACATGTGTACCTTAGGTGCATTTACCAATTGGTACTGGGCCACCTTATCAGTCCCTGTACCCAGGGCATAGGTGTACCCAGGGCCTACCAGGGGCTGCAGCATGTATTATGCCACCCCTGGCTGGCCATCTAAATCTGACACAACTGGCTGCATGACAGCTGGGGCAAGGTGGTGTAATCACCCTTTGCTTTAGATATAGTATTCCTATATCTAACCCTAAAATGGACACATGTATTCCTATCAGTCACTCCTATGGCAGGCGTTAACAATCCTGGAGGCAGAGTGCTTGGAATTATGTGAGATGGTGCTCTGGCATGAGCTGAGCCCGTTTGCAGCTGGCCGAACCAAGTCCTAAAAGCTGTTCCATAATAACGCGTACCATATACTCTTAAGTGCATTATAATCCTCGCGGTTATTTGCTATCTTTGGTATCGCTTTATCAAAACATGTCGAGTAAGGTGTCATACGAATTGGAATACTAACCCCATGCCAATTCTGGCGACCGGGTTAGCATTCCACCCTTCTAGAGGGACACAACATGTATGTAACTGTGAACCCCGGTTAAAGTTAACTCGAGCCTCAGCATCACAAAATGGATGCTGCCACCACAGACACAAGTCTGACCTCCTGCTGCTGGGAGTCCTTCCAGCGAGGAGAGCTTGGACAAAGGGTTTCCTGTCAGGGGCGGTGCTAGCACCATCCCAGACAGGGTTTTGTGTATCCCAGGTAGGCAGGGCTGAGAGGAAGGTGACTGCAAGTGGCACCCCGGTGCTCACTATGCATATGCCAGTTTGAACCAGTTCCAGGGGCACACCAGCCCCTGAGCTGGAGAAAGTCCGGACAAGGGAGAGGGGTGTAACCACCCCCCTCCTGGTCCCACCCATGGGCAGGACCTAGTCGCGTGCCAGCCCCTTTCTTTAGTATAAAGGTAGGAGCGGGCCCCCTTCCCAAATTAGATAATTCTGAATCTTGACTACTTTCCACGAAAGAACTCTTGAACATTTCTGAAGACTCTCCCTTGTAGCTAAGGAGTAGCCACCCTGCACCAGCGGGCACCATCTAAGCGCATGCGGTTTGCTGCAAGTCCATCCTCCGGATCAAGACTGCCCAGCTTGACGAGACCCGGATTCCCTGGCACCTCTGACCTCTACCTACATCATCAGCCCAGCTGAGATTCGTGGGTGTGACGAGACCTGAAGGGACCGGCCATCTTCAAGACTGCACGACGCCTATCCAGCACGACCGCCGAGGGATCCTCGAGTGAGTGCTTTGGGGTTTGAGAAGCCCTAACCCTGAGCAGCTCCAGCACTGAAGTCCAGCCCCCCAGCATCCACGAGATCTGCGTGGGGCCCTTCTGCTCTTTGCTGCTCACCGCGTTGTCCGGCTACTTGCCTGCTGGCTTGTGGCCCTCCTGACGACGAACCACGACACTTCCATCGCTGGTCTGGTTGCTCCAGACTGGCCCTTGCTCCCCTCAAACAGAGGAGCACCCCGGACCCTCCTGGTCCACTCCAGACGCCATCTTGAGTCCACCGCGTGGGCTTGCCTTTGCCAAGGTTTGTTGCCCCAATCCTGGGTCCAGCATCGCTGACAGCAGACACCTTCATGGGACAGCTCGCACCTCCATCCTGGTCGCCAAAAACGCCTCCTGGTCCGAGAGATTGCAGAGCCCAGCGCCGCCCACTCACCTGGTCGAGGTGACTTCATCCGGTGCCATCCTGGTGCCCATCTGATCACTGGCTAGTGATCAAGAACTGAGTCCCCTCTGCTTTCAGGTCGTCTCCATCTTCGATCCAGGCTTGGATCACATCGAACATCATCACTGGTCGCCTGCCAGCAACTTCTTCTTTCAGGCTCCATAGACTGTAACGAGGATTCCCGACGTCTTTTGAACCCTATGCAGCCGCAGCCCCTGGGCTAGGTAACCTGAGCATTTCGGTGCTCCAACATAGGTTCACTATCTAAGTGTCCAGATCCTTTTTCGTTTTCAGCCTAACAAGTTGGATTCGTCCGATAACTGTAACTTTACGAAATCTAGCATCCATAGACTTTGTCCCGCATCCCGCGTGAGAGTGCACACACTGCACCCGATCTCCCTTGGCCTCCTGCTCCTAACCTTAGGGTTCTGTAGTGTAGTCCTAGCGATCCTGAAGCCTCTGGATCTTGTTACTTACCTGCTAGTATTTCGCATTCCACTTTTGTAGTATAGCACAAGTTACTACTTGTGTAACGATATATCTGTAAGAGACATTAGTTAGTGATAGATTCCTTACCTTAGAATATCCCCAGGCGTCAGACTGGATCCGGAAACTTTTGCGTAGCAATACCCCTGCGCGCTGGTAGGCGTCGTCTGCGGCTCCGCGTCCGTCGTCGGCGTCGTGAGCGCCGGGATGACGTCGTCGGAGTACTTAGACGGCGCCCATGCGCGCTGACGTCAGTTCTGATAACACAGCTTTTCCGCGCCAGATACGCAGAGCCATGATAGAACTAACACTGGTGCCATGAAACTAGGGCCCTGAAAGGGGATGACCTTAACCCTAGATATCGGTTCGCAGAACGGGGAGGATGGGTGGGCGGTAAGGAATCTATCACTAACTAATGTCTCTTACAGATATATCGTTACACAAGTAGTAACTTGTGCATCTGAAAGAGACACGTTAGTGATAGATTCCTTACCTTAGAATAGATACCCCAGCAATACCAACCCCGGTGGTGGGTCTGCGAACCAATATCACACCAGAAAGTCCTGGAGGACGGAACGGCCAAAGAAGCCATCCCTCCGGACTTGACTGTCCAGGCAGTAGTGTCTTGCGAACGTGTGCAGCGAGGCCCACGTGGCTGCCTGACAGATGTACTGCAGGGGGACACCGCGGCCCAGGGCAGTTGTCGTTGCCGTGGCCCGAGTGGAGTGAGCCCGCAATCCAGCCGGGGGCTCCTTCCTCGCCATGGAGTAACATGCTTGAATACACAAGATGATTCATCTTGAGATGGTCCTCTTGTGCACAGCCTTTCCCTTCTTCGCGCCCACGTAACCAACGAAGAGTTGGTCATCCACCCGGAATTGGCGTGTGCGATCTAGGTAGTAGGAGAGCGCACGTTTTGGATCCAGACGGTGGAGCCTCTCCTCCTCTTTCGAGGGATGCGGAGGCGGAAAGAAGGTGGGCAAAGTGATGGACTGCCCGATGTGGAAGGCCGTGACAACCTTGGGCAGAAAGGAAGGCCGTGTACGTAATACCACCTTATCAGGATGAACAGACAGGAAAGGTGGAGAAGAAGAAAGAGCCTGGAGCTCACTCACCCTCCTGGCAGAGGTGATGGCAACCAGGAATGCCGTCTTTAGAGTAAGGAGACGAAGGGGGCAGTTATGAAGTGGCTCAAAGGGAGCACACATCAGATAGGTGAGAACCAGATTCAAGTCCCACTGGGGCATCACGAAGGGAACAGGAGGGAACATGTGCGTGATGCCCTTCAGAAATCTACTTACAATAGGGGACTTGAATAAAGAAGGCTGATCTGGTAGCCTCAAGAAGGCTGATAGAGCAGAAAGGTACCCTTTAAGAGTGCCCAGAGCAGAGCCCTGCTGGGCAAGGGAAAGAAGAAAGAGCAGCACTTCCGAAAGGGGTGCAGAGAGAGGATCCACAGCCTTTGCTGTGCACCATGCCACAAATCTGTTCCACCGGCAGGCGTATACCGACTTTGTGGAGGGACGCCTGGCTGCCAGAATGATATCACAGACTTCGGGAGGCAAGTCAAATGGCCTCAACTGCCGCCGCTCAATCTCCAAGCTTGTAGGTGGAGACTGGACAGGTTCGGGTGCAGGACCGTCCCCTGCTGCTGCGACAGAAGGTCCTCCCGAAGAGGCAGACGAATCGGGGGATCGACTGACATGCTGAGTAGCTCGGGATACCAGTATCTTCGTGCCCAGTCCGGAGCCACAAGGACGACCTGGGCCCGGTCGCGCCTGATCTTCTTCAGCACTCTGGGCAGAAGTGGTATAGGCGGAAAGGCGTACAACAGACCGCAGCTCCACTCGCGACGAAAAGCGTCTCCGAGCGAGTGCCGCCTTGGAAACTCCAACGCGCAGAACTGCTGACATTGCGCGTTCTCTTCTGTGGCGAATAGATCTAACCAAGGCTCTCCCCACTGTCGAAAGAGACCTTGCGCCACGTCCGAGTTCAGACGCCATTCGTGATCCATCATGCACCGGCGGCTGAGTTCGTCCGCCCTGGCATTCAGAGAGCCTGCCAGGTGTTGAACCACCAGGGTCACGCCCTGATGTTCCAGCCACTGCCAGAGGCGCAGAGCCTCCTGGCAGAGGGTCCACGACCCCACACCGCCCTGTTTGTTGCAGTACCACATGGCGGTGGTGTTGTCGGTGAACACTTGCACCACGCTCCCCCTGACAGAGGGGAGGAATGCCTTCAGTGCAAACGGAATCGCCCGCAGCTCCAGAAGGTTGATGTGGAGCCGGGACTCCGCCGGAGACCAGAGGCCTCTGATCTCCGCCTCTCCCATGTGGCCACCCCAGCCCTGGAGGGACGCGTCCGTCACAACTACGTGCTCCGGCTGGGGTAGGAAGAGGGGTCTGCCACTGACCCAGTCGCGGTCCGTGAGCCACCACTGCAGTTGCTTCGCAGTGCCCTCCGAGATCAGGACACGATCGGACAGGTTGCCCTGATGCTGGGCCCACTGAAACTTCAGGTCCCACTGCAGAGCCCGCATCCGCCACCTGGCGTGACGCACCAGAAGGATGCAGGAGGCCATCAGCCCCAGAAGCCGCAGCGTCAACCTGACCGAGACCCGGGATAACGGCCTGAATACAGGAATCAGAGCCTGAATATCCCGAACCCGCTGTTCGGGTGGGTAAACCCGAAACTGCGCCGAGTCGAGAACCGCTCCGATGAAGAGGAGCTTTTGAGAGGGACACAGGTGTGACTTCGGCACATTGATGGAGAACCCCAGCAAGTGCAGGAGGTCGGCCGTAGTCTGGAGGTGGCTGACGACTGACTGGGGCGAGCCCGCCTTCAACAACCAGTCGTCGAGGTAGGGGAAGACTGATATCCCCTGCCTGCGCAGATGGGCTGCGACCACCGCCATCACCTTCGTGAACACCCGTGGGGCGCTGGCAAGGCCGAAGGGGAGCACGGTAAACTGAAAGTGCTCTTGGCCTACCATGAACCGCAGGTAACGCCGGTGGGCCGGCAGGACGGGGATGTGGAAATAGGCGTCCTGCAAGTCCAACGCTACCATCCAGTCTCCCGGGTCCAGGGCAGCCAGGACCTGAGCCAAAGTGAGCATCTTGAACTTCTCCGTCCGGAGGAAGCCGTTGACGTTCCGCAGATCCAAGATAGGGCGTAGGCCCCCTTTGCCCTTCTTGGGTACCAGAAAGTAGTGGGAGTAACAACCACGTCCTACTTCTGGCCCAGGAACGCGCTCGATGGCCCTCTTGGCCAAGAGGGCCGAAACCTCCTCTCGCAGAAGTTGCAAGTGATCCCCCGACACACGGTGGTATTGAGGTGGCATGGATGGAGGGGAAGACTCGAAGGGGAGGGAGAAACCCCTTCGGACAATTTGCAGCACCCACCTGTCCGAAGTGACTGTATGCCAGTGGGAGAGGTGATGGCGAACCCTGCCTCCCACAGGCGTCACATGGGCCTGAAAACTCGGACTAGGAAGGTTTTGAGGCGGGGGCTGCTGAGGGAGGTGTGGACTGGCCTCGCCGTTGGCCCCGACCACCGCCACGGCGGTTCCCACGTCCGCCACCGCGTTGCTGAACATTCTGCGGCGCGTGGCTGACGGTCCGTGGTGGGGCGCCCCTTCCGTGGCCACGAAAGGAGCGAAAGGCACCCGATTGCTGGCGTGGGGCCGTAAGGCCCAAGGACTTGGCCGTGGCCCTGGAGTCCTTGAAACGTTCCAGCGCATGGTCTGCCTTGTCGCCGAAGAGGCGACGGCCATCAAACGGCATGTCCAGGAGGGTGGCCTGGACATCGGCCGAGAAGTTGGCGGACCTCAACCAGGCGTGGCGTCGAACCGCCACCGTCGTTGCCATCGCCCTGCCCAGTGAGTCCGTGGTATCCAGCCCACACCGGATAGAAAAACGTGCCGCATCTCGGCCGTCCGCAAGGGTTTGGCTGAGTTTAGCCCTGACCTCCTCAGGGCATTGTGGCAGCACCTCCGCAACCGTGTCCCACAGGGTGTGGGTGTAGCGGCCCAAGAGACAGTTGGTGTTCACAGACCGTAGCCCTAGGCTCACAGACGAGAAGACCTTCTTCCCGAACTGCTCATATCTCTTGGATTCCCTGTCGGGCGGGGCCGACGGGAATGCGGATTGGGAGTTAGAGGCCTGGATGACCAGGCTGTCGGGGGTGGGATGGGTGGACAAAAAGCATGGGTCGCCCGGTGCCGGGCGGTAGCGTCTGGCCACGTTCCTGTCCACAGGGGGGCCTGTGGCGGGCTTGGACCAAGTGCCCAGCAGAACGTCACACAAGGCCTCATTGAACGGCAGGAGGGGCTCCGTGGAGCCGGACTGCTGTTTGAGGACCTCAGTGAGGAGATTAGTCCTCACGGCCGCGACGGGGAGCTGAAGGTTTAAGGCCTTAGCTGCCTTCGTCAACACTACGCTGTAAGCAGAACCCGCCTCCGAAGCCACAGTCGGGGGCGACGTAAATCCAGTGTCTGGCGAGGTGTCAATACCACTGGCCTCCCCAAGCTCATATGTCCAGTCCTGATGCGACTGGCAATCACGTGCCAGAGGGTCCTCGGACCCCTCCCATTGCTCCTCGTCACCTGGCTCCTGGAGACCAGGATTAACAGCCAGGGCCTCCTCGTGGAGATAGAAGTCTCCAAAGGCCGACGGAATCGGCGCCCAGCGGCGCCCCTCCGACACCTGAGTAGGACCGTAGGAAACATTGGGGTCGGCAACCACATCGGCTGCCGGGGACGACACCTGAAGGGACGGCGCCGGCGAGGTCGTAAGGTCGACCGGCGAGGTCCCGGATCCGGAGCCGGATCCAGCGAGGTCGCGCGGCGCCGGGACCGAAGTCGCCAGCGGCGCCGGGCCCGAAGTACCCGACGTCGTCGGGGCCGAAGCGCCCGACCCGGAAGGACCTCCAGACGGAGCCGATCGGCCCGAAGGCGCCACGGGAACCGACTGAGGAGGGAGGGCCCTCATGGCCATGAGGTACCTCTCGACCTCCTCCTGCGACGCGCCGTGCCCAGGGACCCGAAGGTGTGGGGCAGGCGGCGACGCTTGCGACTCCCGCGGAGCCGCGTGGGCGGTGTCGCCAGAGTCCCTGGCCGCATCGAGCGAGCGTCGGGGCGGGTCGGAGGACCGATGGTGTCGCTCCGACCTCTCATGCCTCTTACCTGAGGACTTGGAACCAGACGATCGGTGTCCACTCCCAGAACGTCGATGACTCCGACCTCGCGACCTGTCCCTCGACCTCCCGTGGGACCGGGACCGGGACCTGGAGCGGCGCGGGGCCGAGTGCCTCAGCTCGAGACGCTTGCGGGACCGCTCCCGCCTAGCCTTCGACGTCAGAGCCCGGCAGTCGACGCAGGTTCGATCGTCGTGGTCGAGGCCTAAGCACTTCAGGCACCGGCGATGGGGGTCCGTGACCGACATGAGTCGGCCGCACTTCGAACAAGGCTTGAACCCGGGCATCCCTGGCACCGATAGTCGAGACAGTCGACTAAGAGAAGATCAAAAAGGATCAAAAACTATTCAGTCAAAAAGTGACTGGGGGTAGAGCTTCTTCCGGATCTGCGCTAGCTGGCGCGGAAAAAAGAAGAACTGACGTCAGCGCGCATGGGCGCCGTCTAAGTACTCCGACGACGTCATCCCGGCGCTCACGACGCCGACGACGGACGCGGAGCCGCAGACGACGGCTACCAGCGCGCAGGGGTATTGCTACGCAAAAGTTTCCGGATCCAGTCTGACGCCTGGGGATATTCTAAGGTAAGGAATCTATCACTAACGTGTCTCTTTCAGATTGGTTTTTCGTGCCCCGCGGGCATTTGTGTAAATTGTGCAACTTAAAATATTTTCTTAAGAGTTTTGTTGTGTGCTTAGCTCCCTGACTCATAAAGAGATCAGGGTAGACTCGCTATAAATAAATATCCTTTTATTTTCATAACAACTTGTGTGGTGTCCTTTCACTTGGTGTTCAAGGGGTATATGTGATGGTATAACAGCTGGCTTAACACGCCCTCTAGAGTTTAGCCTAAAGACTGCTCTTGTCCATGCTACTAGGATAGCTGGTCTATAAGGTTGACTTACAACCAATCATCAATAAGGGTCGTTTGGAATGATACATAGTGATCACTAGAATAGTGAGCACAGCATATCAGGCCAACTTCTCACATTGGTGAGCAGCGGTTGGGATTTGAGCTTGCTGTTGTTTTACCACAGGTATCCTAAGAATATCATTTGAAAGATCACATAAGTACCAAGGTACATATAACTTAGCTTAGAATACTCTGAGTTCTACTGAACCAGCTGTTGTAGTTCAACAGGGCTTAGCACACCCTGACTACAACTCTTAGCAAGGGATCAGTAGGCAAACAAATAGTGTAGGTAAAAGCACCACTTACACCTCACTAGAAAAGCATGCCAGACAAAGGAGGGAACTCAGAGGCCCCCCTTGTGTCAGTTGACCCTCCACAGGTCATATCAAGATATGCAGCTCTTAGTTTCCAGGAGATGAGACAGGTGTGTACCTCCAGGAAGCTAAAACAGGGTTCTAACCCTACCATCCCATTCCTGATTGGTCTCTTAGAGACTTATGATGCCAGGAGGGCTTCTAACACAGGCCCTCCTAATCCAGATGGGAGCATGCACCCCTTAGAGGGAACCCTTGGGGACCCTGACCTCAATGGAACAGTTAGTGAAGGAGAGGAAGAGGATCAGGAGTTGCCAGGGGATGAGGCAGACAAGGGTCAGGTAGAAGTCAGTAGACTCACCAGGACCAACTTAAGCAGGCATGAAAATGGACTTGGGGGACCCCCAGGCCCACTCTCAGGCAGGCTTAACATTGGGAGTGGACGAGTTAGGTCTCTATCCAGAGGCTCTAACAGATCCAATCGAACCAATGGCTCTCAGACCTCTTCTCACAGAGGGATGACATCCCCTCAGAGGAGAGAGCATGAGGCCAAGATGAGGGAAGTCAATCTGAGGATTGAAAGGGAAGAACTTGCCCTAGCCAAAGAGAGACTTGCCTTTGCTAGAGAGCAGAAATTGAGTGGGGCAGACCCCACTTGTGGCAGCATTTTACCTAGAGAAAAGGACAGGAGTTTAGACACTAGACACCTGAGTAAGATAGTGCCCCCCTTTAAACAAGGGGATGACATCCACAAATGGATGACTGCTTTGGAGAGGGCCTGCACTGTCCAGTGCGTCCCCCAAAGTCAGTGGGCAGCTATCTTGTGGCTCTCCTTTGAAGGCAAAGGTAGAGATAAGCTCCTCACTACTAGAGCTGAGGATGCTAACAATTACCAAGTCCTGAAGAATACTCTGATTGATGGGTTTGGCTTAACAACTGAGCAGTACAGGTTGCTGTTCAGGGACACCCAGAAAATTCAGTCTCAGGATTGGTCTGACTTTGTGGATTGTGCCACTAAGGCTTTGGAAGGCTGGTTGCTGGGTAGTAAGGTTACTGATTACACAGGGTTGTACAATCTGATCATGAGAGAACAGATTTTAAATAACTGTCAGAACCAGTTGTTGCATCAGCACCTTGTTGACTCGGATCTGACCTCTCCCCAAGAATTGGGAAAGAAGGCAGACAGATGGGTCAGAACAAGGGTCAAGCAGAACCAGGCTCAGAACCAGGGTGGTCAGAAGAAAGCAGACCAAAAGGGTAGTAATAAGAGTGAACAAAATGACCAGAAGTCTTCGACAGGTCCCCAACAAACCAAAGAGGGTCGGGGTCAGGCTTCACAGCAGAAAAAGAAGACTCAAGAAGGCCAGTCAAAAAGGTGGTGCCAATACTGTAAAAGTAAAACTCACTGGTTTAGTGAGTGCACCAAGAAAGGAGGGCAAACTCCTACCACTACAGCCCCTAAGGCACCTGCACCCCCTAGTACAGTCAGTAGTGGTAGTGCACCTCCCAAGGGATTAGTTGGATTAACCTTGGGATCTGAGGGGTATGACAACCTAGTTGGCACACTCACTCAGGCTGTCCTTGTCTGCACAGGGGATGTGGATATATCCCCTGATGCAAGTCCCAATACTTTGGGCAAATACAGGCAAACACCTTTTATTAATGGAAAAATGGCTCAGGCCTATAGGGACACTTGTGCCAGTGTCACAATGGTGACACCTAACTTTGTGGACCCTGGACAGATCATACTAGGTACAGACTACCTAGTGACCAATGCCAGCAATGTCACTACCCACCATAGTATGGCAATTGTTGATTTCTCCTGGGGAGGGGTAAGTGGCCAAAAGAAAGTTGTGGTTAGTTCAGACCTCCCAGTTGAATGTTTGTTGGGAAATGATTTGGAAACATCACTATGGTCAGAAGGGGAGCAGAGGACTCACATGGAAATGTTAGGCTTGCCAGCACATGTCCTTGCAGTGACTAAGTCACAGGCCAGAAGATGCCCCACTGAACAGGTGCTGGATCCTGGAACAATGGACCAGACACCTTCCAAGAGAAGGAGCAGTAGGGTTAAGGCATTGCCTTCCCCCTTGCCCCAGGTTGTGGATCAAGTCTCAGAGGAGGCTGACCTCAAAGAACTGAGGGAAACTGAGCCTAAAGAACTTGAACCTGATCAGGTTGAGTTTCTGGGCTCAGGGGGACCCTCCAGGGAAGACCTGGGGAAGGCACAGTTAGACTGCCCTTCACTTGAACCCCTCAGACAGCAGGCTGCTGCTGAGGCTGCAGGGAACGCCACAGGTGCCCACAGGGTATACTGGGATGATGGACTCCTGTACTCTGAGGCAAGAGACCCCAAGTCTGGTGCAACCAGGAGGCTGGTTATCCCCTTGTCTCAGAGAGGTTTCCTTCTTACCTTGGCCCATGAGATTCCCCTTGCAGGACACTTAGGCCAGAATAAGACTTGGGACAGACTTGTCTCACACTTTCACTGGCCTCACATGAATGAAGATACCAGGGAGTTTTGTCGCTCCTGTGTCACTTGCCAAGCCAGTGGTAAGTCAGGTGGCACAACAAAGGCCCCCCTTATACCACTACCTGTGGTGGGGGTACCCTTTGAAAGAGTGGGGATTGACATTGTTGGTCCAATGGAACCCCAGACAGCATCAGGGCACAAGTTTATACTGGTGGTGGTGGACCATGCCACCAGGTATCCTGAAGCTATTCCCCTTAGGACCACTACAGCACCTGTTGTGGCAAGAGCCCTAGTTGGAGTGTTCTCCAGAGTGGGCTTCCCTAAGGAGGTTGTCTCTGACAGAGGTGCAAACTTCATGTCAGGATATCTGACTGCAATGTGGAAGGAATGTGGTGTCAACTACAAGTTCACCACACCCTATCATCCACAGTGCAATGGGCTTGTTGAAAGGTTCAACAGGACCCTAAAAGGGACGATTCATGGACTACCTGAAAAGCTCAGGCGTAGATGGGATGTCCTGCCTCTTGTTTGCTTACAGAGAGGTCCCACAGAAGGGGGTTGGCTACAGCCCTTTTGAGCTTCTGTATGGGCATCCTGTAAGAGGACCCCTTTGTTTGGTGAAGGAAGGATGGGAGAGACCTCTCAAAAAGCCTGCAACCAACATTGTGGACTATGTACTTGGTCTCCGCTCCAGGATGGCTGAGTACATGGAAAAGGCATCTAAAAACCTTGAGGCAAGCCAAGAACTCCAAAAAGCTTGGCATGACCAAAAGGCTGTCCTGACTGTGTACAAGCCTGGACAGAAGGTGTGGGTGTTGGAGCCAGTGGCCCCAGCAGCACTCAAAGACAAATGGTCTGGGCCCCACACAATCATTGAGCAAAAGGCAGAGGTCACCTACCTGGTGGACGTTGGAACTCCCAGGAGCCCCCTCAGGGTGCTTCATGTAAACAGGCTCAAAGCATATGTCGACAGGAAGGACATGAGCTTGCTCATGGCCACAGATGAGGGACAGGAGGAGGAGAGTGACCCTCTCCCAGACCTGCTCACTCAGAACCCTGATGATGGGTCAGTAGATGGTGTTGTCTTTTGTGGCAGCCTCTCTGAGCATCAGCAAAAGGATTGCAAACAAGTTCTTCAATCCTTTAGACATATGTTCTCTCTGACACCCAGTCAAACCAATTGGTGTACCCATGAGGTTGACCCTGGGACAGTCTGCCAGTCAAGAGTAAAATCTACAGACAGCCTGATCATGTCAGAGACTGCATTAAGACAGAAGTGCAGAAAATTTTGGAGCTGGGAGTCATTGAGCCCTCAGATAGCCCTTGGGCTAGTCCAGTAGTTATAGTGCCAAAGCCTCACACCCAGGGTGGTAAGAAAGAGATGAGGTTTTGCCTAGACTACAGAGGCCTCAATGCAGTCACTAAGACTGATACCCACCCAATACCAAGGGCAGATGAACTTATAGATAGATTGGCTTCTGCCAACTACTTAAGCACATTTGACCTGACAGCTGGGTATTGGCAAATCAGGTTAGCTGAGGAAGCCAAGCCCAAGACCGCATTTTCTACCCCTGGTGGGCATTATCAGTTTGTGGTAATGCCCTTTGGTTTGAAAAATGCACCTGCCACTTTCAAAGGTTGGTGAACCAAGTTCACTCTGGGCTGGATGACTTCTGTGCAGCATATCTTGATGATATAGCTGTCTTTAGTTCCACCTGGGAGGATCACCTGGTCCACCTGAGGAAAGTGTTAGAGGCACTGCAGAAAGCAGGTCTCACTATCAAGGCCACAAAGTGCCAGATAGGGCAGACACATGTTGTATACCTGGGCCACCTTGTAGGCGGAGGCCAGGTTCAGCCACTGAAGAGCAAGATACAGTCCATCAAGGACTGGGCTCCTCCAACCACCCAGACTCAGGTTCGAGCTTTCTTAGGCCTGACTGGTTATTACAGGAAATTTGTCAAAAATTATGGATCAATTGTGACTCCACTTATTGACCTGACAAGTAAAAAGATGCCAAAGAAAGTTCAGTGGACAGCAAGCTGTCAAAAAGCATTCGATGACCTAAAGCAGGCCATGTGCACAGCACCTATCCTAAAGAGTCCAGACTACTCCAAACCATTCATTGTCCAAACAGATGCTTCTGAGTTGGGTGTGGGAGCTGTTCTATCTCAGCTGAATTTTGATGGTCATGACCAGCCCATTGCTTTTATTAGCAGAAGGCTGACCCCCAAAGAGAAAAATTGGTCAGCTATTGAGAGGGAGGCCTTTGCTGTGGTTTGGGCCCTGAAGAAACTGAGGCCATACTTGTTTGGCACTCATTACAAGATTTAGACCGACCATAAGCCCCTCTTGTGGCTAAATCAGATGAAGGGTGAAAACCCCAAACCACTTAGGTGGTCCATTTCCCTACAGGGGATGGATTTTACAGTGGAGCATAGACCTGGCACTGATCATGGAAATGCAGATGGGCTCTCCAGGTATTTCCACTTAGAGCAGGAAGACTCACCTGGTCAAGGTTAGTTTATTGTCCCAAAGTTGAGGGGGGGGGGAGGGTCATGTAGGAGAGTAGGGTCTGCAATCCTATGATCACCCCAGATTTTTGCTTTTTGCTTTACTGGTTTACGACTTTCCCTGGCTGTGGGCAAGGGACTCGGATAAGAAAGTAGACTGTATAGCTCTGTCTTAGGTTATAAAACATTTACAAGTTCAGACTTCAAACATTTGAGGTAACTGTTAAGTGATAGAATTTAAAATCTCAGACCCCAGTCAACAGCACATTCTTGCAGGCTACTGATAAACCGCATAACTGTTTAATAATAAATTAGCCCTACAAAGTGAGTGTAGGAGAGTAGGGTCTGCAATCCTATGATCACCCCAGATTTTTGCTTTTTACTTCACTGGTTTAAGACTTTCCCTGGCTGTGGGCCTGCTAAACAGACCCACAGCCTAGCTGTTCTCTCTCTAAATTGACATGTGTACCTTAGGTGCATTTACCAATTGGTACTGGGCCACCTTATCAGTCCCTGTACCCAGGGCATAGGTGTACCCAGGGCCTACCAGGGGCTGCAGCATGTATTATGCCACCCCTGGCTGCCCATCTAAATCTGACACAACTGGCTGCATGACAGCTGGGGCAAGGTGGTGTAATCACCCTTTGCTTTAGATATAGTATTCCTATATCTAACCCTAAAATGGACAGATGTATTCCTATCAGTCACTCCTATGGCAGGCCTTAACAATCCTGGAGGAATTATGTGAGATGGTGCTCTGGCATGAGCTGAGCCCGTTTGCAGCTTGCGGAACTAAGTCCTAATAGCTGTTCCATGATAACGCGTACCATATACTCTTAAGTGCATTATAATCCTCGCGGTTATTTTCTATCTTTGGTATCGCTTTATCAAAACATGTCGAGTAAGGTGTCATACGAATTGGAATACTAACCCCTCGCCAATTCTGGCGACGGGGTTAGCATTCCACCCTTCTAGAGGGACACGACATGTATGTAACTGTGAACCCTGGTTAAAGTTAACTCGCGCCTCAGCATCACAAAATGGATGCTGCCACCACAGACACAAGTCTGACTTCCTGCTGCTGGGAGTCCTTCCAGCGAGGAGAGCTTGGACAAGGACCTAGTCGCGTGCCAGCCCCTTTCTTTAGTATAAAGGTAGGAGCGGGCCCCCTTCCCAAATTAGATAATTCTGAATCTTGACTACTTTCCACGAAAGAACTCTTGAACATTTCTGAAGACTCTCCCTTGTGGCTAAGGAGTAGCCACCCTGCACCAGGGGGCACCATCTAAGAGCATGCGGTTTGCTGCAAATCCATCCTCCGGATCAAGACTGCCCAGCTTGACGAGACCCGGATTCCCTGGCACCTCTGACCTCTACCAACATCATCAGCCCAGCTGAGATTCGTGGGTGTGACGAGACCTGAAGGGACCGGCCATCTTCAAGACTGCACGATGCCTATCCAGCACGACCGCCGAGGGATCCTCGAGTGAGTGCTTTGGGGTTTGAGAAGCCCTAACCCTGAGCAGCTCCAGCACCGAAGTCCAGCCCCCCGGCATCCACGAGATCTGCGTGGGGCCCTTCTGCTCTTTGCTGCTCACCGCGTTGTCCGGCTACTTGCCTGCTGGCTTGTGGCCCTCCTGACGACGAACCACGACACTTCCATCGCTGGTCTGGTTGCTCCAGACTGGCCCTTGCTCCCCTCCAACAGAGGAGCACCCCGGACCCTCCTGGTCCACTCCAGACGCCATCTTGAGTCCACCGCGTGGGCTTGCCTTTGCCATGGTTTGTTGCCCCAATCCTGGGTCCAGCATCGCCGACAGCGGACACCTTCCTCGTCGCCGACAACGCCTCCTGGTCCGAGAGACTGCAGAGCCCAGCGTCGCCCACTCACCTGGTTGAGGTGACTTCATCCGGTGCCATCCTGGTGCCCATCTGATCACTGGCTAGTGATCAAGAACTGAGTCCCCTCTGCTTTCAGGTCGTCTCCATCTTCGATCCAGGCTTGGATCACATCGAACATCATCACTGGTCGCCTGCCAGCAACTTCTTCTTTCAGGCTCCATAGACTGTAACGAGGATTCCCGACGTCTTTTGAACCCTATGCAGCCGCAGCCCCTGGGCTAGGTAACCTGAGCATTTTGGTGCTCCAACATAGGTTCACTATCTAAGTGTCCAGATCCTTTTTCGTTTTCAGCCTAACTAGTCGGATTCGTCCGATAACTGTAACTTTACGAAATCTAGCATCCATAGACTTTGTCCCGCATCCCGCGTGAGAGTGCACACACTGCACCCGATCTCCCTAGGCCTCCTGCTCCTAACCTTAGGGTTCTGTAGTGTAGTCCTAGCGATCCTGAAGCCTCTGGATCTTGTTACTTACCTGCTAGTATATCGCATTCCACTTTTGTAGTATATGGTTTTTCGTGCCCCTCCGGCATTTGTGTAAATTGTGCAACTTAAAGTATTTTCTTAAGAGTTTTGTTGTGTGCTTAGCTTCCTGACTCATAAAGAGATCAGGGTAGACTTGTTATAAATAAATATCCGTTTATTTTCATAACAACTTGTGTGGTGTCCTTTCACTTGGTGTTCAAGGGGTATATGTGATGGTATAACAGCTGGCTTAACACGCCCTCTAGAGTTTAGCCTAAAGACTGCTCTTGTCCATGCTACTAGGATAGCTGGTCTATAAGGTTGATTTACAACCAATCATCAATAAGGGTCGTTTGGAATGATACATAGTGATCACTAGAATAGTGAGCACTGCATATCAGGCCAACTTCTCACAGTGAGTTCCCAATATCACATGGAGACCAAGCAAAGATCTGGAAATACGTCGGCGGAATCTCAGTTGCTTTCTGATCAGTGTCGTATTATTACTTATATTGGTTTCAGTTATGCAACTTTTGCAAAGCACATCAAAGTAAGAATGTTAGGACGAGTAAGGAAATTGCGCTAAATCTAAGAAAATGGATTTCTGCATTTGACATGATTTTTGTATTCAGAGAACAGTGGTATTACCCCATCAAGAAACGCAGTAATACCACTTTTCTGAGAAGGAAATACTTGCCCTTTAGAACCACCTTAAGGCTTGTGATATTTCAACACACTTAAATGTGGAAAATAGGCACAGTCACAATTTCCACGTGTTCTTTCCTAATTAGCTTTTTAATTCTATGTAATATCAGGATTATTGATTGCAAGAAAAAAGTTACCAGAATCATGGAATTACCACAAATGTTCTGATGATGGCCTAACAAGATGGCCGGCTAGTGGCACTCGAGCAGAGCTCTTGATTATGGAAACCTGCAGAAATCCTGGCGGAACCAGCAACAAAGCCACAGGAAAAGTTGCTGCAACGTACCTAGACACCTGAAGGGAAAAAAAACGGAAGCTCTCCGCTTTGAAATGGCGACGAATAAGGACTCCTTAGAATCGAGAGCCGAGCGGCGTGCCTTATACAGTGATGGCGGTGCCTGACCTTAACACTGAAGCAGGCGTGGCAATTGAAGTCATCCGTGCCACGGTCCATAACGTAGAGACAGTTCCTACCATGACTACTGCACCCCAAGAAAGCCTGACCCCTGAGGATATTGCCGGATAACTGGTAATAGCACCCAGTGGGGAACACCGTCAAAACACAACGTGCCGAGCCAGAGGAAGAGTAGGCCTGATGGGGTGTGGCCACATCACACCCAAGCTGTAAGGAGACGAACAGCAGTTTGGCCCTCCATATCTCCCACCATGAAAGAAGCCACTCAGGAGGCACCGGATGGATAGCGGCAACCAAGAAAAAGTTTCCCCCTTCATGTGGCGTGACTAACAGCGCAGCCACAGGAAAAATACGTGCCCTGCTGGGGACGCTCTAGCGAAGCCGGTTGGAAGGCCGGAGGAGACATGGAAGAGGAGCGAGACGCGAGCGGCCTAAGTGAGTAGAGCGTCAGCGAAGTGGCTGGCGTCACACACAAGATAGCTGAGGCCCAAATAAAAGTGCGGCCTGCACGGGCATAGCCAATCCACCGTGCGAGAGGGAAGACACCAAAGAGACATACGGAGGTGTTGAGGGAGACGGGCAGAGCACAGGGATTTAAGCTGATCTGGATCAAGAGTAGCCAAAGACAGCGAAGCCCCCAAAACAAAAAAGACGCAGCAAATAAGGGGGAACAACACAAAAAAAAGCAGAAGACAGGAAAAAAACCCCAGCAGAACAGCTATAATAGACAGATTACACCACTAAAGAAAAGTACCTGCAATCAGGAAACTGCAACCAAAATAACTGATTAAAGTGGCATGCTGAAGGAAGCAGACACAGATCGAAGAAAGCAAAAAGTAGCAAAGCAGAACTGAGATCCCGCAGAGAAACCGGTAAGAGAAAATGGAAAAAGGCCAATTATTAATCCTAATTTGCCTTTGTGAGGCCATTGTTAAGCACCCCACAAACTGAACGGCGAAAGTTAAAAGGGGGTACTGAGACACCAGGTACAGGGGCTAGCATTTATCAAGGTCGGAGAACTCCCACTCTCCCGCCCTACCAGTCACAGGTTGCATGATAGCGACAGAGTGACTTGAACAGAGGTGTCCTGAGATTAATACCGAGGTTTGTCGGCAGAGAGAAAAGCAAGCTAACAAAACGGACCGGAGTGGGATCCCCTCCCACCTTCCCCCAGTACCCTCACCACCCAAAAAGAAGCCTTGAGCACGAGACAGGGCGGGAGACCTCTACCGGAGCACAGCGAAGGGCGGAACTGTACTATCCAAGCAAAGTTATCAACCTATGGCCAGATAATGGTCAGGGGTAATCCTTCGATAGGAGGGCAGACCAATAAAATAGTGCAATATACAGTCTTAGGACCGGGACAAACAGAACAGCCCAGGCGAGACCCTAAAAGCACGTCCGACCAAGGAGCTATGGCACAAGCAAGATAAGGCGGACATTTGGAGGCCATCAGAGACTCCTGGGTGGCGCTAGAGACGAAGATGGATACAATGGCGATGGACAGAAACCATTCACGCTTGGATTTGTGAAGGCTCACGGAAAGAGCCGCGGATAAAAACACTGAAAAAAAATGGACCAGCTTATAAACAAATATGTCTCACACTTTCCTGTTATCGCGGATGACCTGAATACTGGGGAGTTAGGGAAGTAGAAAGTGCATACCCTACCGCATATCGACGTTGCCCCATTGCAGCGGCATTTTCTTAATCATAGCTTGGTCTCTGCTCACACCATCAAAACGGCTGCGGTTCCTCTCTGGCTCCCTCTCCCCACCTTCAGGGATAAGTCTACAATAGACTATATCTTTATTTCGGATCACCTAGTACCATACTTTAAAACTTCGGAGTGGACAACAGGGATGAGATCGATCATAGGCCACTGAGGATAACCCTGCAGCTAAAAGGGAAAACCGCAACACAATTGGATGCACTGGGGGTTTCAACAGGCGAAGAATGTTACGAAGTCCTGCGCTGAATAAAATGGACTACCAATCTTGGTCCAAAACTCCTGGAGTGGGTAAACTATAAAGAGTCAAATTTCATAGACATGAGCATAGTCTTCCCCGAGGAGCACTGGGAAGCACTCCTAGTAGAATTAAAATCAGCCCTAGGGGAACGAACTGGAGGCACTCAAGTGCAGGATACCCACTCCCAGGGACCCCCTCAAATAAATAAATCAAGAGACTTAATTCATACAAATCGCAGTATTTTAAGGGATTTGAAGGCAAGAAGAAAAGGAATCAAAAATCCCCAAACTTAGGAAATAGTAGCACTTTATTATTATTATAGAGGCTTTTGTAGCGCGCTCTGTTACTAAAAAGTATAGTATCCTGGCGCGAGAGAAAGGGGAGACAGATCGTATTACATGCGGATTTAGAGAGACATCCATTAGGCAGTGATGTTAAAAAGGTGGGTTTTTAGGCCTTTCCTGAACGCCATGATGGATGGGGATGTTCTCAAATGAAGCGGAAGGGTGTTCCAAGCTCTCGCTGCTCTGACAGAGATGGATTGGCCGCCGAGCCTGCTATATTTAAACTTTGGCACAGTCATTTGGTGGAGGTTGCTTGATCTAAGAGGGCGATTGGGAACATAAAGGGAAAATCTTTTTCTCAGATAAGCTGGACCCGTTTGATGAAGTGCTCGGTTTGCTAGCACGAGGATCTTAAATAAGATCCTTTGAGCAACTGGGAGCCAGTGAAGATCTCTGAGAGGTTGGCGGACACTAGATCTTCTGGGTATGTTGAACAGCAGCCTAACCGCGGCATTTTGAATAACCTGGAGGCGGTGGATCAGATAGGCTGGGAGTCCGCAGTAGAGGGCATTCGCATAATCCAATCTGGATAATATGAGAGCGCGAATGACCGTCTCCTTGGCCTCTCTCGGGAGCAGAGGGAGAAATCTGCGCAGGGTTTTGAGGGTGGAAAAGCAGATTCCAGTGAGTTTTTTTAGGTGGTCCTCAAATCTGAGATTGTTATTAAACCAGACTCCTAAATTTTTTGCAGGTCCACCAATGGATTTGGGACATGGGAGATCGGTGGGCCAGAGGGAGTCACTAAAGTTATCTGGAAAGGAGCCATACAGCAAGATTTCCGATTTACTCTCATTGCATTTGAGCTGGGCACACGCCAGCCAGCGGAAAACCGATGATAAACAGAATTGGACCCTCGACGTGTCCGAGTTGTTTTTGGGCCAGGTAAACAGAAGCTGAGTATCATCGGCATAAGCCATGATTTTGGCTCCTAGCTGTTCCGCAAGATAAATGAGGGGGGTCATATATATATTAAAAAGCAGGGGGCTTAGAGTGGACCCCTGTGGGACACCAGTAGAGAGTTTTTTGGGAGAGGAGGAGAAAGGTGGCATCCACACTTGCTGGGACCTGTTATCCAAGAAAGATGATAACCAGCCAAGAGCGGAGCCAGTTATGCCTATGGCTGCTAGTCTGGTGAGTAAGAGGGAGTGAGGGACCGTATCGAAGGCGGCAGAGAGGTCCAATAAAATCAGAGCCGCTCTGCCACCTCCGTCCAGACATTCCCGAATGGCCTCAGAAACCTCGACTAGAGCCGTCTCTGTGCTGAAAGCAGCTCTGAAGCCTGATTGCGCAGGGTGAAGAGCTTGAGAGCTTTCAACAAATTTGTCTAGCTGTGTGAATGCAACTTTTTCACATATCTTTGCCAGGGCCGGCAGTAATGATATGGGCCGGAAATTAGCAGGGGCCTTCGGGTCTAGGCCATTTTTTTTAAGAAGTGGAAGCAGTTTGGCCTGCTTCCAGCATGCCGGAACAGTGGCGGTGGAGAGAGAGAGAGGTTGACAATATGTGTCACCTCTTGGCCGACTGTATTAGCCAGGCCCGCAAGGACTCTGGCCGGGCAGGGGTCAGCGGGGGATCCTGATTGTAAAGTAGCAAGAATTTTAACAACCTCTGTTGTATCCACTGGAGTGAAGAGGGCAAACTGGTCCGTAGAGATGGGCATAGTGGGGGAAGGAATAGTCATTGAAGCTGGAAAATTGTTACATACAGTAAGCAAGTCATCTTGGATTTTAGCAATTTTGTCCACAAAAAACACAGAGAGTTCTTCACACCATTTTTCCGAAGAGGCTAGAAGAGGTTGAGTGGCACAAGGGGAGACAAAGCTTTTAACAATAGCAAAGATTTCCCTGCTACTGTTGTTGGCCTTGGTTATGCGTCCGTTGTAGTATAAACTTTTTGCTGATTTAATTGCTGCATAGTACCTCTTTTGAGCCGTTCTTAGTTCTTTCTTAGCCTCAGGGAGATTTATTTATTTATTTATTTATTGGTACTTGTAAAGCGCAACATATACCCTGAGGTGTCTTGCCGCTGAATAACTTGCCGGCTGGGTGAGACTGCCTTGCTCTAATGATAATTCTATACTTGGGATCAATTAGAAGTTTATTTATTAAACAGCCAAGTTTTTAATTTCTTGCGGAATTGGAGTAGCGTGGGACAAGCCCTAATGTCTTGGGGTAGGGTATTCCAAAGTTTGGAAGCCGCCACTACAAACCGTCGGTCTCCCCACATCACAGTTTTGGTTCTAGGTACCATAAGTTGGTTACTGTTAGTAGAGCGCAGTTGGCGTGTGGGTTGGTATGGTCGTAGATGGTCTTTAAGGAACTGTGGACCCTGTTTGTTTAGGACTTTATATACAATACACTGGGATTTGAATCTGGCTCTGTTCTGAATCGTCAACCAGTGTAGTTTGGAAATGGCATTAGATAAAGGAGCAAATTTTGGAATTCCCAGAATGAGACGTGCTGCTGCATTCTGTATAGTCTGCAGTTTTTTTTAGGACTCTTGCTTGGGCATTGATAAAGAGCCCATTGCAATAGTCTAAGGATGTCAAGACTAATGAGCTGACCAGAGTTTTGATGGCGGTGGTTGGAAGATAGGGACTTATCTTTCGGATCATGCGCAGTTTATGGTGGGCAATTGATGCCACTTTGCTGGCATGGTCCATAAAATTAAGATGATTGTCGAAAGTTATTCCTAAATTCCTTACTTTGGTCACTGGATTAGGGGGGGCGCCAAAAGTTTGTGGCCACCACGAGTTAGGCCATTCTGGTGAGAGTTGCCCAAAAATCATAACTTCGGTTTTTTCCGAGTTTAGTTTTAGGCAATTTGCTGTCATCCAATCCCCCAGTTCTGTCAGTCCTCTCTGGAATGTTTTAGCTACTTCCTCACCATCACCCCTTATAGCCAACACCAGTTGTGTGTCATCCGCGTAGGAGGTAAGGCTCATCCCGTGTGCCTTGATGACATTGGCCAGGTCCGACACAGATAGGCTTGTCTCCACCGTCTTTCAAGTTTTTTACAACCTGATTTAAGATCGCGGAGAGTATTAGAGAACCAAGGCTTAGAAGGGGTGGAGCGCACTCTACAGACACGACCTATTTTAGTTGAAGAAGCAGCGCCGCCTTCAATCCATGCGTTGAATGAGCTAACGGCTGACTCAATTTCGGAGGGAAGTGTGGGGCGAGAGGTATCAAGCTGATCACAGAGCATAGCTATGTTAATTTTCTGTGTGTGAGCAGCAGAATGATTGGACTCAGCGGGGCGGGACAGGGGCCAGGTGAATCTTATCAGCATATGGTCAGACCAATTTACTATTTCAGGGTCAGACATATTTATGTCGAAGTTGGTACATAATAGGTCGAGAACGTGACCCCCTGAATGGGTGGGAGCTTTAATCCACTGTTTTAGCTGGGCCATCGCCAGAGCATCGTTTAGCCGAACTGTGTCAGGTAGATCTAGCTGATCCACGTGAATATTAAAGTCTCCCAGAAGGAGATATGTGGGGTATTTCAGGGCACGTGGGACTATCATGTCCTCTAGTGCCTCTAGAAATTTTCCTGCGTGGCCAGGTGGCCGGTACACCAGAGATCCACCTAGGGTGAAATGTGCCCCCAGAGTGAGAGAGAAGTGGAGCACCTCTGCATCAACTGAGGGGCCCATAGGATCCAGAGACAAAGTCCACTTATCTCTGAAAATGGCTGCTATGCCACCTCCTCTGCCTAAGGGGCGATCATGTCTAATGATTTTAAAGCCACGTGGAATAGCCAGTTCAATCACTGGATTGCATGACTCATTAAGCCACGTTTCTGTGACAAAAAGGAGATCAAACTCATTGTCACTTAGCAATTCAAATATGTCATTGGAATGTTTGACCAGTGATCTAGCATTGATCAAACCGACCCGGAGACATGTCGAATCGGTGGGAAGCTGGGTAGGAGCAGTTAAGGTAGGCTGAAAGCGAAATTTGCATGCCTGGCAAATACGCTGAGATAAATCAGCCAGGTCCCAACAATGCAGGCAGGGGCAAGAGTTAGCACTAAGTGTTAATAGATACTCACGGGTGTAGGTGACACGCGACCGATCAGTGACTGGGGAAGCAGCAACAGGGGGGCTGGCGCTGGCCACGTCCGGGACACGGACGGGCGCAGACGGGCTTGCCTTAGGCGCGCCTTCGGCGCGCAAACGGCGCTCCCGCTGCGCTCGTCCGCTGCGCTTGCGTGGGAAGCACATTTGTAGGAGTGGGGTGGTGGGCGTGACCTGAGGGTGGGCGTGGCCTGTCGGCCGAGAAATCTTTCCTCCAAACAGCGCTTAGATCCGCTGATTGTTGGTAGCTTGCCTAGCGAAAATGACAGAGATTAGCTCTGTGTTGGTGCCCAAAGTAAAATACAGCTTTATAACAATGTGAAATAACTTTTTAAAAATCGAGCGTGGACACCTCCGACACTCCATGCAGAACACAGAAAGAAAGTTTTGGAGATACGATCCAAGAAAATCAAGACAGAATGGCTGTAAATATCTACCTTCCTTAAAGAAAGAAGACATATTCAACTTTGGAGATACATTAAGCAATACA
This sequence comes from Lissotriton vulgaris, assembly GCF_964263255.1. NCBI lineage: Eukaryota > Metazoa > Chordata > Amphibia > Caudata > Salamandridae > Lissotriton > Lissotriton vulgaris. The sequence continues at coordinate 109,287,042 of NC_141688.1, forward strand.
CTAACACCCGTCAGACAAAAGGAAACGGAGTGGCAGCCTTGGAGTGGGTTAAACATGCAACGCAGCTGTACTCAACCCATCAGAATATTATTCAAAGCTATCCTCATCCAGAATCTCCAATAAAAGATAAAGTCGACAGATGCCGCTCCAGGACCCAATGGAGCTCCCGCATCAGTGTTCAAAGCTTCGCATGGATTCTGGGCAGAACAGTTAACACCACTTTTTAAGCATGCCTTCTCCACTTCTACCATTCCATCGTAGTGGAAAGGTTCAATACTATTACCTATTTATAAACAAGCATTTACAATGCAACGGTCTCGCCTTTGCAAAAGTTAGCGCTTTTGGCATTGTAAATGACAAATGTTTTATTTATGTGTTGGTTTTGGAAACAGATAAATAAATGGCATTGTCATGAGCAGTAGAGAGTGAGTAGTAGAGAGTGAGTAGTAGAGAGTGAGTAGTAGAGAGAGTAGTAGAGAGAGTAGTAGAGAGAGTAGTAGTGAGTAGTAGAGAGTGAGTAGAGAGTAGTAAGTGAGTAGTAGAGTGTGTAGTAGAGAGTAGTGAGTGTGTAGTAGAGAGTAGTGAGTGTGTAGTAGAGAGTAGTGAGTGTGTAGTAGAGAGTGTGTAGTAGAGAGTGTGTAGTAGAGAGTGTGTAGTAGAGAGTGAGCAGTAGAGACTAGTGAGTGTGTAGTAGAGTGGTGAGTGTGTAGTAGAGTGGTGAGTGTGTAGTAGAGTGTGTAGTAGAGTGTGTAGGAGAATGTGTAGTAGGGAGTGTAGTAGAGTGTGTAGTAGTGAGTGTGTAGTAGAGAGTAGTGAGTGTGTAGTAGAGAGTGTGTAATACAGAATGTGAAGTAGAGAGATTGAAGTAGAGAGATTGAAGTAGAGAGATTGAGGTAGAGAGATTGAATTAGAGAGATTGAGGTAGAGAGATTGAAGTAGAGAGTGTGGAGTAGAGAGTGGAGAGTCTGTAGTAGAGTGTAGTAGAAAGTAGTGAGTGTGTAGTAGAGTAGTAGAGAATGTGTAGTAGAGTAGTAGAGAGTAGTAGAGGGTGTGTAGTAGAGTGTGTAGTAGAGCGTGTGTGTAGCAGAGTGTGTAGTAGAGTGTAGTAGAGTGTGTAGTGTAGAGTGTGTAGTAGAGAGTGTGTAGTAGAGAGTGTGTAATGTAGAGTGTGTAATGTAGAGTGTGTAATGTAGAGTGTGTAGTAGAGTGTGTAGTAGAGTGTGTAGTAGAGTGTGTAGTAAGTAGTGACTGTAGTAGATAGTGTGTAGTAGAGAGTGTCTAGTATAGAGTGTGTCGAAGAGAGTAGTGGCTGTAGTAGTGAGTGTGTAGTGAGTGTGTAGTAGAGTGTGTAGTAGAGAGTAGTGACTGTAGTAGAGAGTGTGTAGTAGTGTGTAGTAGAGAGTAGTGACTGTAGTAGAGTGTGTAGTACAGTGTGTAGTAGAGAGTAGTGACTGTAGTAGATAGTGTGTAGTAGAGAGTGTCTAGTATAGAGTGTGTCGAAGAGAGTAGTGGCTGTAGTAGTGAGTGTGTAGTGAGTGTGTAGTAGAGAGTAGTGACTGTAGTAGAGAGTGTGTAGTAGTGTGTAGTAGAGAGTAGTGACTGTAGTAGAGTGTGTAGTACAGTGTGTAGTAGAGAGTAGCGACTGTAGTAGAGAGTGTGTAGTAGAGAGTGTGTAGTAGAGTGTGTAGTAGAGAGTAGAGTGCGTAGCAGAGAGTAGTGACTGTAGTAGAGAGTGTGTAGTAGAGTGTGTAGTAGAGAGTGTGTAGTAGAGTGTAGTAGAGAGTAGAGTGCGTAGCAGAGAGTAGTGACTGTAGTAGAGAGTGTGTAGCAGAATGTGTAGTAGAGAGTAGTGACTGTAGTAGGGAGTGTGTAGTAGAGAGTAGTGACTGTAGTAGAGAGTGTGTAGTAGAGAGTGTGTAGTAGAGTGTGTGCAGTGATTTGAGTTTTACATCAAATTAAAAACGGGAACGGAACAAACTCATCCTATACATTATTGTGGTAGGTGCCCACGCATATAGGGTTAAATGATGCGTTAGATGCCACAGGTCCCACCAACACGCTTCCTTTATGATAGGAGAATGCCCAACATCGCGGAGATTTGCTCTCTGCTCTTCCCGGATATTTGTATTTTCAAATGTATAATGTTATCCTGCTAAACGAAGACGATGCTCAAACTATAAAAGAAGAGGGTTTCACAGATATGTTAGTCCTTCCGGGCAAACGAAATGACCCAAAGAAAGATCAAGTGACAGTTTAGAGCTCCAAGTGAGTCTTAATAAAATCAGTGTCTGGAACGCATAGCATCAAAAAACGAGCGGGGCATCAAACTGCAGTGTCATTCAATCAAAGCTTCAAGGCTTCTGAGCTCTAGCCGAGAATTATTTTTTGTGAAGCACTAATCACTGTGGAAGGTGCCCCTGCTATCCCAGATGTGAGAAGTCAGTCTGATATGAAAAGAAGCAGTATTTGGAATGAATGTATTTGGCAGGGGGAAGGTGGGGCGGCGCAAGACCGTACTGACGAGTGAACAGGAGCCATTTTGTACCGAGTGATTCTGCCTGTGTGCATGTAGACAAACCAGGCAGCAGCATGAGCATGTGATTCGGTAAAATAACAAGCATTTACAATGCAATGGTTTTGCCTTTGTTAAAGTTAGAGCTATTGGCATTGCTCTTGACACTCTGAAGCTCCACTCTGCATTCTGAAGCTCCACTCTGCACTCTGAAGCTCCACTCTGCACTCTGAAGCTCCACTCTGCACTCTGAAGCTCCACTCTGAAGCTCCACTCTGAAGCTCCACTCTGAAGCTCCACTCTGAAGCTCCACTCTGAAGCTCCACTCTGAATCTGCACTCTGAATCTTCACTCTGAATCTTCACTCTGAATCTGCACTCTGAAGCTCCACTCTGAAGCTCCACTCTGAAGCTCCACTCTGAAGCTCCACTCTGAAGCTCCACTCTGAAGCTCCACTCTGAAGCTCCACTCTGCACTCTGAAGCTCCACTCTGAAGCTCCACGCTCCACTCTGAAGCTCCACTCTGAAGCTCCACTCTGAAGCTCCACTCTGAAGCTCCACTCTGCACTCTGAAGCTCCGCTCTGAAGCTCCGCTCTGAAGCTCCGCTCTGAAGCTCCACTCTGCACTCTGAAGCTCCACTCTGAAGCTCCACTCTGCACTCTGAAGCTCCACTCTGAAGCTCCACTCTGCACTCTGAAGCTCCACTCTGAATCTGCACTCTGAATCTGCACTCTGAAGCTCCACTCTGCACTCTGAAGCTCCACTCTGAAGCTCCACTCTGCACTCTGAAGCTCCACTCTGAAGCTCCACTCTGCACTCTGAAGCTCCACTCCGCACTCTGAAGCTGCACTCTGAAGCTCCACTCTGAAGCTCCACTCTGAAGCTCCACTCTGAAGCTCCACTCGGAAGCTCCACTCTGCACTCTGAAGCTCCACTCGGAAGCTCCACTCTGCACTCTGAAGCTCCACTCTGAAGCTCCACTCTGCACTCTGAAGCACCACTCTGAAGCTCCACTCTGAAGCTGCACTCTGAAGCTCCACTCTGAAGCTCCACTCTGCACTCTGAAGCTCCACTCTGAAGCTCCACTCTGAAGCTCCACTCTGAAGCTCCACTCTGAAGCTCCACTCTGAAGCTCTACTCTGCACTCTGAAGCTCCACTCTGAAGCTCCACTCTGAAGCTCCACTCTGAAGCTCCACTCTGAAGCTCCACTCTGCACTCTGAAGCTCCACTCTGAAGCTCCACTCTGAAGCTCCACTCTGAAGCTCCACTCTGAAGCTGAACTCTGAAGCTGCACTCTGAAGCTCCACTCTGCACTCTGAAGCTCCACTCTGAAGCTCCACTCTGAAGCTCCACTCTGAAGCTCCACTCTGAAGCTCCACTCTGAAGCTCCACTCTGAAGCTGCACTCTGAAGCTCCACTCTGAAGCTCCACTCTGAAGCTCCACTCTGAAGCTCCACTCTGAAGCTCTACTCTGCACTCTGAAGCTCCACTCTGAAGCTCCACTCTGAAGCTCCACTCTGAAGCTCCACTCTGAAGCTCCACTCTGCACTCTGAAGCTCCACTCTGAAGCTCCACTCTGAATCTGCACTCTGAAGCTCCACTCTGAAGCTCCACTCTGAAGCTCCACTCTGAAGCTCCACTCTGAAGCTCCACTCTGAAGCTCCACTCTGAAGCTCCACTTTGAAGCTCCACTCTCCACTCTGAAGCTCCACTCTGAAGCTCCACTCTGAAGCTCCACTCTGAAGCTCCACTCTGAAGCTCCACTCTGAAGCTCCACTCTGAAGCTCCACTCTGAAGCTCCACTCTGCACTCTGAAGCTCCACTCTGAAGCTCCACTCTGAAGCTCCACTCTGAAGCTCCACTCTGAAGCTCCACTCTGCACTCTGAAGCTCCACTCTGAAGCTCCACTCTGAATCTGCACTCTGAAGCTCCACTCTGAAGCTCCACTCGGAAGCTCCACTCGGAAGCTCCACTCGGAAGCTCCACTCGGAAGCTCCACTCTGCACTCTGAAGCTCCACTCTGAAGCTCCACTCTGCACTCTGAAGCTCCACTCTGAAGCTCCACTCTGAAGCTCCACTCTGAAGCTCTACTCTGCACTCTGAAGCTCCACTCTGAAGCTCCACTCTGAAGCTCCACTCTGAAGCTCCACTCTGCACTCTGAAGCTCCACTCTGAAGCTCTACTCTGAAGCTCCACTCTGCACTCTGAAGCTCAACTCTGCACTCTGAAGCTCCACTCTGAAGCTCCACTCTGCACTCTGAAGCTCCACTCTGAAGCTCCACTCTGAAGCTCCACTCTGCACTCTGAAGCTCCACTCTGAAGCTCCACTCTGAAGCTCCACTCTGAAGCTCTACTCTGAAGCTCCACTCTGCACTCTGAAGCTCCACTCTGAAGCTCCACTCTGCACTCTGAAGCTCCACTCTGAAGCTCTACTCTGAAGCTCCACTCTGCACTCTGAAGCTCAACTCTGCACTCTGAAGCTCCACTCTGAAGCTCCACTCTGCACTCTGAAGCTCCACTCTGAAGCTCCACTCTGAAGCTCCACTCTGCACTCTGAAGCTCCACTCTGAAGCTCCACTCTGAAGCTCCACTCTGAAGCTCCACTCTGAAGCTCCACTCTGCACTCTGAAGCTGCACTCTGAAGCTCCACTCTGCACTCTGAAGCTCCACTCTGCACTCTGAAGCTCCACTCTGAAGCTCCACTCTGAAGCTCCACTCTGAAGCTCCACTCTGAAGCTCCACTCTGAAGCTCCACTCTGCACTCTGAAGCTCCACTCTGAAGCTCCACTCTGAAGCTCCACTCTGAAGCTGCACTCTGAAGCTCCACTCTGAAGCTCCACTCTGCACTCTGAAGCTCCACTCTGAAGCTCCACTCTGCACTCTGAAGCTCCACTCTGAAGCTCCACTCTGCACTCTGAAGCTCCACTCTGAATCTGCACTCTGAAGCTCCACTCTGAAGCTCCACTCTGAAGCTGCACTCTGAAGCTGCACTCTGAAGCTCCACTCTGAAGCTGCACTCTGAAGCTGCACTCTGAAGCTCCACTCTGAAGCTCCACTCTGAAGCTCCACTCTGAAGCTCCACTCTGAAGCTCCACTCTGAAGCTCCACTCTGCACTCTGAAGCTCCACTCTGAAGCTCCACTCTGCACTCTGAAGCTCCACTCTGAAGCTCCACTCTGAAGCTCCACTCTGAAGCTCCACTCTGAAGCTCCACTCTGAAGCTCCACTCTGAAGCTCCACTCTGCACTCTGAAGCTCCACTCTGAAGCTCCACTCTGCACTCTGAAGCTCCACTCTGAAGCTCCACTCTGAAGCTCCACTCTGAAGCTCCACTCTGAAGCTCCACTCTGCACTCTGAACGGTCAGACTCCAAAAATCGGCCCTAATCACAATAGTATTATTTCACCTGCGTGAATATAAGTCTTTGAAATTCTGGCCAGTGGTAATACACACAAGTAATATAAAATTGTTGTTCCAAAGAGCATTAAATGGAAATAAAACAAGTACCAGACCCATTGACGCCTGCACCTTAAAAGCGAAACTGACTGAAGCAAGCGCCCGGGCCACGTTGAAAAAAAAAGCCACACACATTAGATGCAGTCAAGGCGCGCTCACGAACTCAGAAGGCACTCCACATGAACAACTACCAGACACATTGACGCATGCACTTTGAAATGAAACAAAGTGAAACTGACTAAAGGAAGCGCACGGCCCATTAGATGCAGTCAAGGCGCGCTCACGAGGTCAAATCTCCAAAGGAGAAGCTCGTGACAGCCTGACTACAGCAGAAAAAGCTCGTAACAGTCTGATGTCCACAATATTCCCAGAAAAGTGGCAACATAAGTTGTCTCGCATAGACAGCAAAAGCTTCGCTTTTGCTTTCGTCTAGGCGAGACCTAAAAAGGGGACAGTACAAAACCTGAAAATTACTGGCTTATTGCTTTATTAGATGTTGAAGCGAACGTATATGCCAGAATACACTTGAAAGAACTAGAAGCCTGAGCAACAGATAACATCCTTCCCCTTTTTCAATCAGGATTTAGGTCCCAAAGCTCTACCATAGACAACGTCTTAGTACTGGGACATCTGTCACACTGCGCGACCCAGCCATCACAGTTACCCCTCTTCTGCTGTTTTGTGGACTATGGTGCAGCTTTTGATCGGGTTGATCAAGGGAAAAAGTGCATTCTTGGGAAATTCCCCAACAGCTGCTAAAGTCCATAATTTCTCTATATCAGGGGACCTGGGTCCGTATTAAAATCAGCCAAACATCAGTTACTGCCAAGGTATCACCAATAATGGGTTAAAACACGGGTGCGTCCTTGCCTATATACTTTTTAATCTGTACACAGCTGATCTGGGGAAAGCCCTACAGGGGGCAAGTCTACTGCCTCCAAGACTGGGGAATGTGCGGATTCGAATACTCCAGTATGTGGACAACATTGTAATAATGGACCACACGAGAACTGGCTTACAGAAGGTCCTAAATGCTCTGCATGGACCCAATCAAAAGAACAAACTCCAGGTGAATCAGGAGAAGACCAGGATTTTTGGGAAATATCAACGAAAGAAGACTGTCGTTTTGGTGCTCTGCAAATCAAAACAAGCACAAGCTACAATTATTTGGGCTTCTGGCTATCGGAAGGGGCTAAACCTACAGCCCACCTGAAACAACTGAGAAGGAAAGGGGCTGGCGTCATTTTTTCTTTAAAAAGCTTTAACCAGCGACTACACAGTCCAACTGCAGAACCTATTCTGAAGGTTCTCAAGGCAAAATTAGTGACCTCTTTCAACTATGGCTATTTAGTTTTCTCCGGTGCCTTTAATATGTACCTCATGAACCTTCAAATCCTGGCCTATAAAAAGGTTCTAGCTCTCCCTCGACAGGCCAGGAGAGAAAGAGTAAGGCTGGAGCTGGGACTCACTCATTCAGAAATGACTTGCTCAAGCGATCTATTAAAATACTACATTAGAACTCTGTGAGCCCCAGTATTGTCATTAAAAAGGCAAATTAAAACGATCTTCGAAGAGGATGGCTTTTTATGGCAGGTGCAGTTGGCAGCAGCCACCAGATTACTGGATATAAATGTCCAAATCTGCACAACTCTAACATCCCAGTAATAGCCTGGAGAAAAACAGTGAACACAGAAGTCAAGAGAATATCTTTAGAAAGGGACCTGGAAAGTTTGCATCATGAATTCAATCTTTCTCCACTGGACAACTCATACATTGTGGGAAAACCGCAGCCCTACCTTGAGCAAGCTCTGACAGTCTTGGCCCGGGAAAGAATCATCTACATGAGACTTCTCACTCTGCCTATCATGGACTTCCAACCAACTTGGGCTCTGCAGGATAATTTAGTGGCCTGTCGACTTTGCAGCTACCACCTGTTGTGCTGCTGCCCAAAGTTAGTTAGTGAGCGGCAGCGCTTGGTTCTCCCCATCTGTAGGCTTCACAGCCTTCGAAGTTGCAGAGAAATTTCAGACGTGTGCTTCTCCGTTAATACAACTCAAACTGTGGCCCGATTAGGGAAATTCATAGACGCAATCCGGGCCGCACTGAAACTGAAAACTGAGACATAAAAGTAATCTATTGGCTATGAAACAAGAGAGGCTATGATGAAACTCTTCCTTAAGTCCTATGCAGAGCACCTTACTGCTAGATTGGATAATAGTTCTAGCAATAGTTCTATTATGATTTTAATCGTTTTTAAAGTTTTTTCAGTCTTAGTAAATTTGAGTGAGATTTTAAACATTCCTTTGTTTATTGATAGAATATTGTAAAAATGTTAATTAATACTGAGTCGCGAGTACTGAGCAAGAGGTGGTGACACTGCAGGAAGATGTCCAGAGGCTCCGTACGATGGCAACCTTGTTGCAAGCCCAGTCAAAGCGTTACGAAGATAGAGTGGAGGATGCTGAAGGGCGATCAAGGAGGAACAACCGTAGGTTTTTAGGTTTCCCCAAAAAAGCAGAAGGACCGGCAGCTGACTTATTTTTGGAAAACTGGACTGCACGGCTTTCCATGAAATTCGACTTCCCAAATATTTTGATATACAAAAATCCCACCGGGCTCTTGGTCCCCCGCTGAGCTTGGGTTCACCGCCTAGAGCTCTGATAGCACGTATTTTTATTTACAGAGACAAACTATTGCAGCATATCGGTGCCTTCGACCCGCCTAAATACGAAGATCGCGACCTCCAAATATACCATGATTACACCAGAAAAGTGCAGGACCTAAGAAATGGATTTCTTGGAGTCAAGCAACGACTACAAGACCATAATATTAAATATAGCCTGATATTCCTAGCGAGACTCAGCGTACAATATGGAGATAGGGTCCACTTTTACGTAACACCTCAAGATGCAATAGATTGGATGGACTCGATAAGTCTGGCCGGACTAGACAAAAACCAGAGATAGCGAGAGAAGCGAAAACATAACAGGCGACGGCAGGGCCAGCGTCGAGATCCAGAAGAGCAAAGACCCACGCCACAAGAAGTACCGGATACGGGACGCATCCTGGTCGGGGCTGATGGAACTTTAAGGAACGAAACGGCAATGATACAGCTAAAGAACCAATATTCCCCACTTTGTTTGGTACAAGAGACTCAATCACAGACTGAAGATACCCCGGGATAAGGAGGGCCCCCCGAAGGAAATTGACGCAGCAAATAGGGTCTGAGGAAGATGAGAGTGCACACGCAGAACTTGTAAGTAGATATGAAGAGGGGGGAACGTGATAAACAGAGACGGGGTGAATTGCTAAAATATCTGAGGAGTGTGGGGGGAGGGACGGAGAAACAGTACACACAAAGGGGGTAAAGGGATTCAGAAAGGTGTGGCAATGCATGGTTATGCCACTTGACCTTTTTAGGACACTCCAGCTGCTGAGCGCATGCGCTGCCCTGCTGAGCCCGTGGAGGTTCTGTGAGGTGGTGGGGTGACCGGCAGTCTGCCCACATAGTAGAGAACATTTAATCGGATTTGGTTCTGTATTGAAACGATAAGGGGGTGGTATTAGGGAGGGAGGGAGACAGATTTGGGGTGGAGTCCCAGGTCCTTATGTCATTTGTTGGGCTACAGGAATGTGGTACTACTTCCTGTGGGGGGGTGTTAGGAGGGGGGAGTTGGGGAAGTTACAGTTATGATGTTAAGATGCAAACCGGCGGCCAAAAAAGGTGTAATGCAAAGCGGAGAAGAAGGTATAGAGAGGTCAATGATACACTGCACTAAAACAGAACCTCCTTTAGGAATTAGAGAGAAATCCCCTGATGATTCAGTGACATGAACGTTGAAGAACAAAACTACAAGTTTATAACATGGAATGTCTGGGGGCTTAATAATTTTGCTAAACGCAGCTGCACAGTTGCCTTTTAAAGAGGTATGGGGTTCCGAAAGCATTACTGCAAGAAAAACAACTATGAGGAGATAGCCTTAAGTACGTTCAACAACGCTGGAGAGGTCAGATATATGTAACGTCATATTCAGGGTATGCAAGGGGGCAATGATCTGGGTGGGGCCAGGTGTCTCCTTTAAAAAGTAAAGGACCAGCCTGGACCCAAACAAGAGATATAAAGTGGTAGAAGGAACTTTAGGTGGACATAGTATGTGCCTGATCAATGTATATGCTCCAAATAATGATGACAGGGGCTTCCTGGGGCTGGCTCTTTTGACAGACACACCTCACAGGATACCATTTGGGTGACAGCTGCGCTCAATAAGCAATAAAATACATACACCTGACATGGAACCTATGGACTACAACTTTTGACAGAACCCTGGATAGGCTTCCACCAAAGTCGGAGGCCAAACTGAAGGCAAGGGAGGCCATGCGCCAGATGCAAATTAACTATGACCTCATAGATATCTGGCAGCATCGAAACCCACACCAAAAAGCCTATTCTTGCCACATGCCGGCGAAAAACACACATCCGTCTAGATTTTTTTTTTAAACAGACAGTGGCCATAAATAGAGTGGAAGAGGCGCAATGCATGGCCCAATACCTGTCGGATCACTCCCCACTATTAATAGAGTACGCATTGAGTAGACCTCAATCCAAAATACCATTATGGAGGATAAATACTGAAGCGCTCACGGACACGGTCTATAAGACTACAATAGAAACTGAATTGAAGGGATATTTTGATACAAATTGGAATACAGCCGGCACCAGGGCAGTAGAATTGGACGCGAGGAAGGTGGTACTTAGAGGGGTATGCATGTCAACAGAGGTTGGTGTTAATAAAGTGTTAGAACCCTACCTACAGAGAGACCTAACCACACTAGAAGTAGCACTCCCCACAGATGTAGAGGGCCCCAGAAATGGAATGAACAAAGACAAAAGTTCAGGGAACTGTGGGATAGACAAATATACCAGAAATAAAAGTAGAAGACGCTGTTACACAAAGGGTGATAAATCTGGTTGACTATTGGCGCGCCTCATTAAAATGGAGACACAACCCAAATCCATACTGGCAATATGAGACGAGCAAACAGGCTGGTCTATACAAAACACGAAATAAATGTAGTATTTACAGTGCATCTAAATAAAGTATACACAGAGCCCCCGAATCCCACATACACCCAGAACATAGTAACTTACCAGGAAGGAATAGTAACGCCTAGTCTAGACCCTGAAGCCCAAGAGGAACTTGGTGCACTATTAACAACTACGGAAATAAAGAATGCTATCGCGCACATGAAAACAGCCAAGTCACCCGGCACAGACGGACTTACAGCCAAATTCTATAAAGAATGCCCAGGGACGGTGGTAGATTGAATGTTAGAAGTAGTTGTAGAAGCAATGGAGAGGAGAGAGCTAACGAGCTCAATGCGCCAAGTGCTAATAGTAGTAGTTCCTAAGCTGGGGAGAGAACTGACACTACCAAATTCATATAGACCTATAGCCATGTTAAATGTAGACTTGGACTTGTAAGTCATGTTAAGACGAATAGATGACTGTCGTATCTTCCCAAACTAATACACGACGGTCAAGGTTTATACCCCGCAGAAATACTCAAAGGAATATCTTTCGACTTGAATACAGACACTGGAAGGGGACTCAGAGAACAGCTCACTAGCCATTTTAGAAATAGAAAAAGCTTTTGATTCGGTTGGACGGGAATATATCTGGCTAGTACTACACAAAATGGGCCTGGGTCCTCGATTCATTCAATGGGTTAAACTACTATATTCAAAACCAATGTCAAGAGTCTGTACTGGACATATGTGTCCGACAGTATAAGGCTACACAGAGGGACGCGCAAGGCTGCCTGCTCTCACCATTAATATTTGCTATAGCAATGGAACCACTGGTATGCCATCTGAGATAAGTACTGAAGGGACATGGCATGAAAATTGGACAGACAGAACATATATTGTCACTATATGCGGACGATGCATTAGTATATTTGCGCCACCTGCCGCATTCCACCTCAATTTTAATACAGGCCCTAGGTACATTTGCTGAAGCCTTGGGCCTGCGAATTAAAAAAGCTAAGTCGCAGCTCTACCCGATTGGGAGAGTTGCGGGTGGGGAGGTGTCTCAGCTTCCACAATTGGAGCTCCCTTGGGAACTAGAAACAGTCTGATACCTAGATATACACATTGCCAGAGAGAAAGACTATTTCTACGAACAAAATATGGGAATAATAGTCAAGGGATTACAAGGTAGTATACACCTGATGGGAAAGATAGCCCAGAGTAAAATGGTGGTACTACCTAGGTGCCTCAATGTTATGCAGGGGTCCTTCTATAAAATCCTGCATAAAGTATTCAAAGAATTAGTTGTCCTACTAACACAGATGTTGTGGAACTGGAAACTCTGCAGAGTAGGACTGGAAACAGCAGTGGGATAAAGGAGAGTTGGAAATCCCAGACCTTTTAGCTATACTACCTGGCGTCACAACTACAGCATGCAATATCATGGCAAGATACAAACCCGTCCTGGGAGAGAACCCTACTCACAGGTACCTATGGTAGACAGCAACTGGGAGCCCTAGTCCTAAAAGGAAAGGGACTAAAGGGAGCATATCCTCCTTTGATAATATTAATGGCCAAGCTATCGGATAGGACAGTTAAAACGATCATTCAGAGAGGGCCCTGTGCACCAGACGCAGACATCTGGATCATACCACAGTTCGCCCAGGTAGTGCAGGAAATGATGGTTGTGAAGTGGAAGGACGAGGGCTGCCTGATGTTGTCAGATCTGTATCCAGAAAGCAGGTTTATAACGTACCAGGATGCGCTAGAAACATTTGAGTTGGGCGACGGACAATTTCTACAGTACGCAAAGATGGCAGCCACGGCCCGACAGCTATGGCAGACATTCCATGAAGCCCCAGAACACTCACAAACATTGATCACCATGATCACAATCGCAGGAGGGTGGAGGTTTGCAACCCACCTATATAGAGCATTAAGGGAGGATAAACGGGGCAAGGCCCTTAAGATTGACAAGAGGCCAGCGCCCAACCGCTGAAGCCAACAGATTGGAAAACAATACATGCAGAAGTCCGTAGAGTATCTATTTGAGACAGGTTTAAACATATACATTATAATATTGTACAAATGACGTACCTCTCACCTAAGAGACTACACACTATAAATACAATGCAAGACCCACAATGTCCCCGCTATCAGTACACACAGGCCAATTTTGTGCATATGATTTGGCACCACCCCAAAATTCAAGAATACTGGATTGAAATACTAGATCAACTTAGCAGGGTGACGGGACGGAAAGTAGTCCTTGAACTACGGAGTTGTCTTCTACAGTTTCTGATACTAGGACTTACAATAACCAAGAGGCGGATAGCTGTACACTGGCTAACCCCACAAGGCCCAACCATAGATAAGTGGAGGAGAGACCTTAAAGAGTGGGCGATGGCAGAAGAGGAACACATGAGGAAAACTAGAAGGGACGAGAAGCTACCAGAGGTGCAGCAGGCATGGGGGATGGTGATTCAAGAGGTAGTAAAACAAACCCCACCCACACAACAAGACCCACCAGAGGGGGACCACCAGGAGCTGGATGATACAGTCAGGAAGTGCGAATCAGTGATAATTAATTGAACACCTAAAGTAGGAGTTACTTACCTTTGGTAACGATGTATCTGGTAGAGACGATTCTAGCCGCAGATTCCTGAACATAGATTAGCCCCAGGCGTGAGACTGGATCCGGAAAACTTTTCTGCCACAACATCCCTGCGCGCCATGGGGACGGCACCACATGACTCCGCCCTGACGTCGTCCGCGTTCGTGACGTCAGCGAGGATGAAATGCGTTACTTACCTGTAACTGCAGTTATCCAGTATTGGCATCTTTCATAGATTCACATGCCTGAATCATTCCCCGTCATCGGGGTGGGAGTCCCCGGTATATAAAAATAGTAATGTCATAAAGACATATATACACTAATAGGCCAGAGGCCTCACATTAGTAACCTATCTGAGTCCTTTTGTAAAAAGGACCAAACTTTGGCCAGGAGCCAATCAGCTACTACCACCCTGTAGAACCTTCCTGGAAGGAGCCCTAGTCCCTCAGATTTTCGTAAGCACAGTACCTACTGAGAGAACCAAGGTGAGCCCTTCCAGGGGAGGCGGGTGGGTTGCATGTGAATCTATGAAAGATACCAATACTGGATAACTGCAGTTACAGGTAAGTAACGCATTTCTTATCCAGTATTATGGGTATCTTTCATAGATTCACATGCCTGAATCAGAGTACCAAGCAATAGGCAGCACATTTTGCATAATATAACATGTAAGACACTTGATAATACCTTATCAATAGTGCAACACAATAAACTGCAAACAGTAGCAGGATAAGAAATGTGCAATTTGGAAATAGGAAAGGTGGAATGAAAGGAAGAAGGCTCACTCTAATGAAATAGATGACGGAGCTGTAGCGGTTAGCAACCCACAGATATCCCACGCAGAGAAACCATAAGCCACTAACCTTCAGGTACTGGCCGGCGGGGACCACAGCGCGAAGAATAGTATCCCAGTTCCCAAATAATGCCCACTCTCCCTGCACTATACACATGCAAGGGACAGAAGGCACTCCAGGAAAAAGGGAGAGAACAACGAAGGAGGATGTTGTTGAGAAGTACCCCTCTTGGTCTGGTCACTAGGGAAGGAGGTCTTCAGGTCACAACAATACTGGGAAAACACAAGAGAACAGACCATTAATTCCCTGCCTGCAGTTCGTAGACAATCAAAGGATTTAAAGGGAAACCCGTACTTACAAAGAATAACAGGGGAGATGCCCAAAAAGGATTCTGGGTGTTGTAGTACCGGGTCTATAATTCTGAGACTCAAGAGTTCCTTTACCTCAAGGTACCCTGAACAGGATTATAGGGGTGGCTTCGATGGCACCTACTAGTTACTGTCACTAGAGGTATTAAACGAAGTATGTCAACAGCGGACTGGTGCTCCACCTCTGGACGAAGGGAGACAAACAAACACAGTTTCTCTAGCACGGCCGTGCTTTACAAGTTCCTACCTCTAAAAGTTCGAGAAGGAAACGATGCGGAGTCCTCCTAGCGGGAAGGCAAGCGTCCGCGCACCACTTTATCCGGCGTCCTCCTAGCGGGAAGGCAAGCGTCCGCGCACCACTTTATCCGGCGTCCTCCTAGCGGGAAGGCAAGCGTCCGCGCACAACTCGATCCGGCGTCCTCCGAGCGGGAAGGCAAGCGTCCGCGCACAAGCTCTCTCTCTCTTGAAACGATGGCAAGATTGATAAGCACGGAGCTACGCAGGAGGATTGCATATATCTCTGTTCCCACAACCACTTCCGGTTTGCCAGCACCCAGGTCCTTCTGGGAGTTGTAGTGCCCCGGCGGTTTCCGCATATTGCGTACCTTTTTCGTCCTTTCGTGGACAACAGCGCTACAGGAGCACCGCCTGTCCCACTGCTGCATCCTTCATAAGTTCCGAATCCAAGCAGTAGTGCTTGGTGAACGTATGTGGTGTCTTCCATGTCGCCGCTCTGCAAATGTCGGCAATGGGCACCCCAGAAAAGAGCGCCATGGAGGAGGAAACCGCTTTAGTGGAATGAGCCCGAACTCTGGCGGGCAGAGGACGTCCCGCCTGTTGGTGGCAGAAGGCGATGGCCGCAGAGATCCACCTTGAAATGCTCTGCTTTGTCAATGGTAGGCCCTTCCTGGGCCTGCTGAAGGCAACAAATAATTGGTTGGACTTGCGAAATTGTTCTGTTCTATGAAGGTAGAATTTCAGACATCTCTTCAGATCTAAAGAATGTAAAGATCTCTCCACTGTTGAAGATGGATTAGGGAAGAAGGATCTCAGGACAATAGGTTTGTTTAGATGAAAAGCGGACGGAACCTTTGGTATGAATTTGGGGTTAGTCCGTAGAATGACTCTGTCCTGTTTAAACTGAAGGAACAGGTCCTGAACACAGAAAGCCTGCAGCTCACTCACCCTCCTTACTGACGTGAGAGCCAGCAAGAGAGCTGTTTTCCATGACAAGTATTTGAGATCCGCTTTATGCATCGTCTCAAAGGGGTGTTTCATCAACTGCGCCAGGACAATATTGAGCTGCCATGTAGGTGGTAAAGGTCTCACTGGAGGATAAGTCCTGAATAAGCCTTTCAGAAACTGCTTGACCAGTCTATTGGACCATAAGGAAACACCAGACGAAGAGCGTCTGAACCGAGATATGGCTGCCAGGTGGACCTTGATTGAGGCATGAGCCAGTCCCGAGTTGGCCAGGTGAAGCAGGTAGGGCAGCAGTTGTGCCGGAGATGACGAGAACGGGTGCAGTTTGTTAGCTTTACACAATAAACAGAATCTCTTCCACTTAAGAGAATATGTCTTATTGGTACTGTCAGCCCGGGCCCGGGCTAAGAGGACCCTGCAGTCCTGAGGGATATCTAAGTCCTGGAATTCTCTGAACTCCGGAGCCAAGCTGATAATCTGAGAGATGTCAGATCTGGATGCTGGACTTGCCCCTGGTTCATAGTGAGGAGATGCGGGTACGGCCTGAAAGGAATCGGAGGCTCCAGCGATAGAAGGTGGAGTTCTGTAAACCAGTGTTGTCGTGGCCACGCTGGGGCAACCAGGATCAGTCTGCAATGCTCTGCTTTCAGTTTCCGAAGGACCCTGGGGATCTGGGGAAATGGAGGAAAAGCGTAAGCAAATACGTTGCACCATGCGATCGAAAATGCATCCCCTAGAGATCCTTTCTGGGGGAAGCCAGCTTGCATAATGTTGGCATTTTGCGTTGATCTCCGTCGCAAATAGATCCAGGTGAGGTCTGCCCCATCGGGAGAATACTGCCTCGAGAGCATGTTGGTCGAGCTCCCACTCGTGGGAAATGGAGCGGTGCCTGCTTAGAGAGTCCGCCAGGGTGTTGTCTGCTCCTGGGACGTACTCCGCTCTCAGCGAAATGTTGTGTTGGAGTAGCCACTTCCAAATTCGCTGCGATTCTTGAGACAACGTCATGGATCGAGTTCCCCCTTGCTTGTTTAAGTAGTGCATTGTGGTGGTGTTGTCCGTCCTCACAAGCACTGGGGAGTTCCTGATTCTGGGCAGGAAAGCTCGAAGAGCCAGGTATACTGCCCTCAACTCTAACAGGTTGATGTGGAGCAGATTTTCGGCTGGCGACCACTGACCGTGTATCTGAAGTTCCTGCAGGAAAGCATCCCATCCTTCCAATGATGCATCTGTTGTTATCACGTGTGGGGAGATTGGAAGCAGGAATGGAAGGCCCTGGTTCAGGTTTTTTATTTGAAGCCACCAGTGCAGGGCCTTCACCATGAACGGAGTGATCCTGAGTAGATCGTCTAATTATCCCGTACACTGGATCCACTGAGATGATAACGACTCCTGTAAAGGACGCATACGGAGGCGGCAGTGTGGTATTAGGAGGATGTTGGAGGACATCATTCCTAGCAGTGACTTGAAAAGTCGCACCTTGATGGTCTTTTTGAGCTGAATGTGTGCTGCCAGCGACCTCAGTTTGGCCTGACGCTCAAGTGATGGAAAGGCCTTCTCCTGATGCGTGTCTAGAATTGCTCCCAGGAAAGTGAGGCGTTGAGAGGGCTGCAGTACTACAGGCGTTGGAAGACCTGTTCACGCCTTCTAGAGTGGGAGACTTGATGAGCCAGTCATCCAGGTAGGGGAATACCTGGTGATGTTGCTGGCGAAGGTAAGCTGCCACTGGAGATAGGCATTTTGTAAAAATGCGTGGCGCCGACTTCAGGCCGAATGGCAACACTCTGAACTGGTAATGTCTGCCCGCCACAGTGAACCTTAGGAATTGGCGGTGACTTTTGGGGTTGAGTATGTGAAAATACGCGTCCTGGAGGTCTAAGGACACCATAAAATCCCTGGAATTGAGTAGTTGTAACACCTCTTGAATGGATACCATACGGAACGATTGTTTTTTGAGGTGTGTGTTGAGGTTCCTTAGATCCAGTATAGGTCTCCATTTCTTCTCCTTTTTTCGTATCACGAAGAACCGTGAGTAGAATCCTTTCCCCCTCTGACCTCTGGGAACTCTTTCTACGGCTCTTTTCTGAAGCATTAGTGAGAGTTCCGCTTGAAGAAGAGGAAGATTCTTGTGTTGCATGGGACATGGTGGGTTCGAAGGAGGAGTGTTCACAAACTCCAGAGTATGCCCGAATCGAACCAGTTGGAGAACCCAACGATCCGTAGTTATTTTTTGCCAATTTTGGAGGAAGTTGGAAATTTTGCCTCCAACTACGTAACGTGAAGAAGAAGTGGAGGCCTGCTGGAGAAAGAAGTCACTGTCTTCTGGCGGGATCTTTCTTTCCTCCTGGCCTTGTTGCTGCCTCTGTTGGTATTGAGGCTTGTATTGCTGGGACGCGCCATAGAAGGATTTGTACTCCTGATATCCACCTCTTGTCTGCTGGCCTCTCCCTCTGGAGTCTGGAGTCCCGAAAGGAAGTATTCTTGTACTGGAGGGTACCCAGGGCTTTTGCGGTCTCTGTATCTTTCTTGATACCATGTAGCATCTCATCAATATGCTTCCCAAAGAGAAGCTCTCCGTCGAACGGCATGTCCAGTAACTTGGCTTGGACTTCCGGCCGGAAAGATGTAGCTTTCAGCCAGCCTTAGCGCCTAAGGACAGCCACCCCCGCCAGCTGGCGAAATCCTGTAGAGGCTATATCCATCGCCTCGTCAATAATCTCCGAGGCGGACCGCTCTCGTTCAAGGAGGATCTTCTTTACTTCTTCTTTCTGCTCCTCTGGCAGTGTGCCTAGGTATGGGGCAACATCTGCCCAAATCTGGCGATTGTAGCGTCCCAAGAGCGCAAGCGAGTTTGCCGCCCTGACGTTAATGGCCGACATCGACGAGAACCTCTTCCCGATGTTATCAATTCCTTGTCCGGAGGCACAGTCAGTGCAGCAGCTGGGTTGTTGGATTTCCGCTGCGCGGTCTGGGTAATCACGGAGTCCGGTTTAGTATGGCCTGTAAGGCATGCCGGAGCCGTGTCTGGGGCCTTATACTTCTTATCAAGCCTGGTCGGCACTGGAAGTAGAGATGAGGGATTTTGCATTATCTTTACCCCCTGGTCCCATATGTGGTCAATAATAGGGAATGACCGGACCATCTTCTTGAATGGCTCCTTAAAATCGTATAAGAAGCAGTCCTGAGGTTGCATGGTCATCTCTATTTTGAACCTTGCTGCTGCTCGTTCTATAACATTATGAAACCCCCCTATGTCTTCTGGAGGTGAATCCGCCTGTGCCTGGTCTGGGGATGCTGGATGTGAAATGATGTAGTCATTCTACTCATCATCCTGCATTTCTCCCTCTTCCTGTTGACCCTCCTCGTCTTCTTCTTCCACTGCTTCCTCTTCATCCGAAGATTGTTGTAGAGGCAAAGATACAGGATCTGGAGTAATGCAAATGCTACTTACTAGTATGCATCTGTTCTTGGCATGTAGGGCTGCTGACATTCATATCTGTGCATAGATCGCCGCCTAGTGTTGGGTCCGGATGATTGCACATTGTTGTCCTGGAAGAGTCTTCGAAGTATCACGAGATAGGTGGCTCCTCCCCTGGACTACAGTGCGCATGGGCATCGCCTCCATCCCCAGATTGTTTTTAGCCATTGGCAGAGATGGAGTGAACTATGTGAGTGATGACCATGCTATGAGCATATATATATATATATAAATACTGCAGCTGCTACAGGCGCCGGGGAGGAGGGTGGGCGATATGAATGTCAGCAGCCCTACATGCCAAGAACAGATGCATACTGGTAAGTAGCATTTGCAGTTCGAGGCATGTGGGCTGCTGAATTCATATCTGTGCATAGAATACATAGCAGTCCTCCCATCATTGGCGGCCGCCCGTGCCAGCTGCAGCAGTCTGAAAAAGTGTTTTGAGAACAGCTTGACCAACAGCTGCCTGCTGTTGGGAGTGCACGTCTACACAGTAATGTTTAGTGAAAGTATGTGTGGTAGACCATGTGGCTGCTCTACAAATATCTTCTAAGGGAATGTTACCTAGGAAAGCCATAGAGGCCCCCAACTTTCTGGTGGAGTGGGCTCTCGGTGGAATTGTGAGAGTGCGTTTAGCCTTAGCGTAACAGATCTGAATGCATTTCACTATCCACCTAGCGATCCCAGCTTTGGAGATAGCGTTTCCCTTGTGGTGTGAGGCAAATGCAACGAAAAGTTGCTTGGTCTTACGAAAATCGTTTGTCCTGTCAATGTAGTACATTAAGGCTCTTTTAACGTCAAGGGTGTGGAGCATCCGCTCCGCCAGCGACTCTGGGTTTTGAAAAAACACTGGCAACTCAATTGTCTGGTTCATGTGGAATTGAGATACAACCGTGGGTAAGAATTTAGGGTTAGTGCGGAGCACCACCCTGTTAGCGTGTACTTGGAAGAAAGGTTCTTGGATGGTGAGCGCCTGCAACTCACTAACCCTCCGTAGCGATGTTATTGCTACTAAGAAAGCAACCTTCCAAGTCAGAAACTGAAGCTCACAAGAGTGCAGTGGCTCAAAGGGAGGACCCATCAGCCTTGTAAGAACCACATTGAGGTTCCATTCTGGAGCTGGTGGTGTCCGTGGTGGAATGACCCTTTTGAGTCCTTCCAGAAAAGCCTTAATAGCAGGGACCTTAAAAAGTGATAGGTGTTGCCTATTCTGGAGGTATGCTGCCTTTGCAGACAAGTGAATGCGGATGGAAGAATACGCCAAATTACATTGGTACAGGTGGAACAGGTAACAAATGATGTTCTGAATGGAAGCATCTAGCGGGTCAATATCGTGGTTTGCACAGTAAATGACAAACCGCTTCCATTTAGCCGCATAACAAGCTCTAGTAGTGGGCTTCCTTGCCTCCCGAATGATGTCCATGCAATCGGGGGGAAGATTGAGGTAGCCAAACTCTAGGACTTCAGGAGCCAGATCGCCAGGTTGAGCTGTTGCGGATCTGGGTGCTGAATGTCGCCATGGCTCTGCGTCAGAAGGCTGGGAGTGAGATGAAGCCTTTGATGCGGTACCACGGAGAGTTCCAGAAATGTGGTGTACCATGGTAGGCGAGCCCACGTTGGAGCAACCAGGATGAGAGTCATCGAGTGCTGCCTGAGTTTGCGTGCCACCAGCGGTATCAGAGGTGCTGGGGGAAAAGCGTACGCAAATCTGCCTGACCAGTTCATCCACATCGCATTGCCCTGCGATTGCGGGTGTGGGAACCTGGCGGCGAAGCTTTGGCATTTTGCGTTCTCCTTTGTGGCGAACAGGTCTATCTCTGGATGACCCCACTTTTGGAAGTACGGTTGGAGTACTGATGGATGTATCTCCCACTTGTGCATTTGGTGGCTGTGCCTGCTGAGCAGGTCCGCCATCTGATTGTCCTTGCCCGGGAGATGCTCTGCCATGAGGAAGATGTTCCTCTGAATGGCCCACTTCCACATGCTCTGAGCCAGATGAGACAGCTGCGGAGAGTGGGTGCCCCCCTGCTTCTGAATGTAGTACATGGCCGTCATGTTGTCCGTCCGGATCAACACGACCTTGTTGCACAGATGTACTTTGAATGCCTTCAAGGCCATGAAGATTGCCATCAGTTCCAAAACGATGATGTGCATCTTCCTTTGCTGTAGTGTCCATAGTCCCTGCACTGTGTAGTGGAGTACATGCGCTCCCCATCCCTGGAGAGAAGCGTCCGTCGTCAGGATAATCTGTGGCACAGGCTCCTGGAACGGTCGGCCCTTGCAAAGGTTTTGTGGATTCCACCAATGCAGAGAGTTGTATGCCCGACCGCTCACCAACACTAGGTCTGTCAGTTGCCCATGAGCCTGAGTCCACTGACGTGCCAGGCACTCCTGAAGCGGACGCATATGTAGTCTCGCGTGCGGGACGATGGAGATGCAGGAGGCCATCATGCCTATCAACTGCATGAACACCTTCGCTGGAAGCGAGTGCTGAGGTCTGAATCGTTGGATCAGCGCTTGGATACTGGCGATTCTCACTGAATTTGGCTGCGCCGTGGCTGCCAGAGTGTCTATTGTCGCGCCCAGATACTGCCGTATATGGGCGGGTTGGAGATGGGATTTCGGATAGTTCAGCGAGAATCCTAGATCGTGCAGGAGGTGAATTGTGCGGGACACGTGGTCCGAGCACTGCTGTTCTGTCTTTGCCTGAATGAGCCAGTCGTCCAGATAGGGATAGACGGGGACGTTCTGGCGTCGTAGATGCGCCGCCACAGTCGCCAGGCACTTTGTAAAGACTCTTGGCGCTGTGGTGACCCCGAAAGGCAGAACCCTGAACTGGTAGTGCTCGTCTTGAATTGTGAATCTGAGGTACTTCCTGTGGGAAGGATGCAGGGGGATATGAAAATATGCATCCTTCAGATCTAGCGTAGCCAGGAAGTCCCCCTGTCGAAGCAGGGGAAGGACCTGCTGCAACGTGAGCATATGGAAGTGCTCCGATAGAATGTACCAGTTGAGGGGCCTGAGGTCCAGGATGGGCCGTAGGGATCCGTCCTTTTTGGGGATTAGAAAGTACAGAGAGTAAACTCCTGTTCCCCTTTCTTGCAGTGGGACGAGCTCTATTGCCCCTTTTTGCAGCATGACTTGAACCTCCTGCTGCAACAAGTGCAAGTGCTCGCCGGACATAGGACGGCTTCTTGGAGGTATGTTTGGTGGAGTGGAAGTAAGTTCCAGACAGTAACCGTACTGGATAAGAGACTTGACCCACCTGTCCGTGGTGATGGATTTCCACGCGGGCAGGAACTGCTGGAGTCTCCCTCCGACCGGTGTTGTGTGGTCGGGGGGTAGTGACAAGGCGTCACTGTTTGTTGGCGGTGGAGGACCTGGAGCTGTTGTTTCCACGTCCCCTGCCTTTGACGTTGTTGCCCCTGTAGCCACCTCTACCCTTGTTGGTGTATGAGGTCTGGGTGTTGCTTTTGTAATACTGTGTGGATTGTGATGCCTGACCCCTTGAGGTGCCTCTGTTATTGGAGCGGCGAAAGGAACCACCCCGAAACTGCTGAGACTGGAGGGCCCCCATAGACTTGGCAGTGTCCGTGTCTTTCTTCATTTTTTCAAGTGTCGCATCCACCTCGGGGCCAAACAGGTGGTCAGGATTAACTGTTTGGTTCAGGATGGTTGTCTGTATATCTGGTTTGAATCCTGATATTCTAAGCCATGCATGTCTCCTCAGCAACACGCTAGTGTTGATTGCCCTGGAGGCGGTATCAGCCACGTCCAGCGCACATTTGATGGAAGCGTTGGTAATCAGCTTCCCCTCCTGAATCAACATTTCACCTGCCTCCTTGTACTGATCGTGCAAGTGCTGCAGAAGTGTTTCTAGGGTGTCATAATGCGCCCTATCGTAGCGTGCATGTAGGGCCTGCGTGTTTGAAATGCGCCAAATATTAGCTGCCTGCGCAGCAATTCTTTTCCCTGAGGCTTCAAATATTTTCGACTCTTTGTCTGGGGGAGGAGCATCACCCGTGGTCTGCGAGTTCGCCCGCTTACGTGCGTTGGATACCACTAAAGAATCCAGTGGCAAGTGTCCCCTGATGTACGTTGGATCCGAGGGCGCTGCCTTGTATTTTTTATCAATACGAGGATTGATGACTCGCGCCCGAGTGGGCTCCTTGAAAACCTCTGGGGCATGTTTCAGCACTCCCTTTAGCATAGGCAATGTCTTGACTGACTTTTCAGCCACTGAGAAAGTGTCAAACAAAAAATCGACATCCACAGGATCTGAATGTAGGTCGACATCATGATTAGCTGCAGCCCTCTCAATCAGAGCGTTGAAGGCTGCAGAGTCCTCTGTGGGAGAAGTCTTAGCTGCAAAAAGCTGCGGTTCATGACCCGACTGCGGGTCCTCAGGGTCGCCTCCGGCAGACCAAGGTTCATGTACCTCCTCTGGATCCGAGTATGCTGGATAAACGATAATGCTCCAACACCGGCTCCGTGGTGATCTTCCGTTTGAGGAGAGAGAGCTTCCGGGTGTTGGCGTCGATGATAACCTCCCGACGTTGCTCATCTGCGAGCGGCTGGAGCCGAGGCTTCGGCACCACCAAGGACGCCTTGGGCGTTGACACCACCTTCAAAGGCACCCCGGCCCCATGCTTCGGAGCGAAAGCCTTCGGCGTTGTCTTCGGCGGCAGCGTGTAGCGGATAGGCGTCTGCGCCTTTGCCGGCTTTGGTGTAGGCTTCGGCACCACATCCTTCGGTTCGGGAGCCTCAGCGTCCTTCCGAATCCTCTGCAGGGACTCGACGACCTTTTTGGCTAAGGCCGGAGAGGGCTGGACCGGCTCGAGCGATTTTCCCGAGTCCGGAGTCGGGTCGGCGAAAGGCACGGTCTTCGGAGCCGACACATCACCATCCTTGGCCTTGACGGCCGGAGTCGGCGCAGCCAGATCTTCGGCGTCGTCCTGACGCTTCTTCGGAGCCTTTTTCGGGTCATCGACCCCGACCACCTTCGGCGCCAACGCGGCCGCGTCGGTCGTCTTCGCCTTCGGCTTCGACGCCGGGGTCTTCGGGTCGGCCATTTTGGCGTGGCTCTTGCCGTCGGCCATTTTGAATTTCTTTGACTTCGAGGCCTCTGGAGCCTTCTGTCCCACCAGAGCGACTTTCACTTTCGGTTTCGAAACCGTTGGTGTGGACCCCGATGGCTTCACTTTCGTTTTCTTCAACGGGAGTGGCACATCAGAAATGTCCGTGGCCGGGCCCGGAGGCGAGGCCGTGGGACGGTTAACAAGGTCTTGGGTAAGGCCCGAAGGCGATCCCTCGATCTGGGCCGTATAATGGGGGTTGACCCCTGAGTCAGTCTGAGGATGCTCCTCCTCTGAGCTATCCTCCACGGTGGCAATGGCCCCATCGTCGTCCCCTACCTCACCGACGACTTCATCAAACTCCTCGTCTCCCGCGTCGTAGTGTTCATCCTCCGACGCCGGGCTAGAGTCCGAAACCTGAAAGACATTGTCGTCTCCAACGTCTTCTTCGAAGGTGTTGTCCGGCGGGGGCGCTGATTACTGGGCCTGGAGTCTAGCGGCCCGACGAAGCTTGAGAGTCTTCTTACACCGGAACTTTGAACAGGCCATACACCTGGCCTCGTCATGGTCCGGCGACAGACATTTGTTGCACACTGGGTGCACGTCGAGGTGTGAATACTTGGAGGTGCACACCGGGCACCTGTTGAACGGAGTTCGTTCCATGTCTGGAGCGTCGTGTAGGCCCGTCCGCGCCGACAGCACGCGGAAGGGCAGCAAGAGTTCGGAGCTGAAGAATAGTCAAACCCGAACGAAAAACGATACCGACGCCAAGCCTAAAGACCTTTTGGTCTCAAGTTAGGAAAGTTAAACTATTATCGATTCCGACAGAGGGAACCGAAACACATCCAAACCCAATGGCGGAAAAAAACAATCTGGGGATGGAGGCGATGCCCATGCGCACTGTAGTCCAGGGGAGGAGCCACCTATCTCGTGATACTTCGAAGACTCTTCCAGGACAACAATGTGCAATCATCCGGACCCAACACTAGGCGGCGATCTATGCACAGATATGAATTCAGCAGCCCACATGCCTCGAACTTACCAGCAGAGGTGGTCTAAGGCGAGGAGGAGGAGCTGGTGTCACGGGTTGTGGTGGCACTACTGGAGGTGGCGGAGTAGGTGTAAACCGCTGTTTGTAGTCTGCTATAAGGAATTGGAGGTCCGTCACGATTGAGGCCGGGTGGCACACCATAGATATTCCTCATGGTATGGGACTTCTGCCAGCCCCATATCTTCATAATCTGAACTCTCGTGGACCTTGACATTTAACTCTGATGGACTTGTTGCAGTGGGGAACATGGTGCCGAGTCCTCAGTCTCTAGTAAATGGACCGTGGCAGTGGCTGGACTCTGCTAGGAGACGTCGCCTCTGGCGTCAGCGTCAGCGTTGACATCCTGAAGTGTGTATAGGTATACTTCAGCTTGGGAGAGCCTTCCGTCGACGGGCCCGTCGACGGAGTGGTCGTCGATGGTGAGATGCTGACAGCCACAGCAGACTTCTCTGTCGTCTTCACCGATGACGATGTCGTCGACGGTATCGTCGTTGACGGTGAGTTCTTCGTCGACGGCATTGTTGGAGTTGCCGTCGACGGTCTCGTCGTCGACGGCTTTGTCGACGTCGATGGTTTCGTTGATGGCTTGGTCGTCGAAGACATCGTCAACGAGGTGGTCGTCGACGTTGAAGGGGCTGTCGACGACGGAGGCGTCGTCGGCGTTCTTTTGACAGGAATAATAGAAGATATTGACTTACCCGACGACGACGATGTTGAAGTAGATGTCGTCAAGGTGATGAAGGCCGATGCTGTCGACGTAGAGATGGTCACTGTCGATGCTGTCACAGGTATGGCAGAAGACACCAGCACGGGCTTCTTAAAGGTGGCTTCCTGAAGAGGAGTCTTGACTGCCATGGTTTTAAGACGACCCTCTGAAGACTTTGGCGTCTTCTTTTGAGGTGGCATATTAGACGGACCTGGAGATGTCTGTCTCGGCCTTTTAGACGAGGAGTGTGAGCTCCTGAAGGAACACTCGCTCTCACCTGAGGAGACTGCTTGATCCTTGTCCTTCAGTCTCTGAAGCCACAGAAGCAGGCGTCCCTCTCTGTCTTTTAGAGTCTTGACAGAGAAAGTGCGGCAGACCTTGGCAGAATGGTCAGGGTAGAGACAGTAGAGGCTGTCTTTATGTTTGTCATCTACATGCAGTCTCAGCTTACTACACGAGGCACAAGGTCTAAATAGCCCTTTTTTAGGAGTGGTAGACATAGTATACTCTAGCACTCCTTCACAAGAATGAATATGAAGAGAAAAATATGGAATAAATCCAGAAATACTAGAAACCTGAGCAGAGCTCAGTGGAGACTCCCTTAGCACGACGTGTGGTAGAAAACCTGAGGGACTAGGGCTCCTTCCAGGAAGGTTCTAGAGGGTGGTAGTAGCTGATTGGCTCCTGGCCAAAGTTTGGTCCTTTTTACAAAATGACTCAGATAGGATACTAATATGAGGCCTCTTGCCTATTAGTGTATATATGTCTTTATGACATTACTATTTTTATATACCGGGGACTCCCAACCAGACGATGGGGAATTATTCAGGCATGTGAATCTATGAAAGATACCCATAATACTGGATAAACATAAGTCCCACCCCGGCGCGCCTACATCCGTTTTCTTCGGAGAACTTTTCCGCGACCACAATGCCGAGCCATTACAAACGAAACTGTGAGAATACTGGAACAGTGTCCGAAAACCCAACTATACAGAAGAGAAAGAAATGAAAGGTGAGGAACAGCACCATCCAGAATAGTGCCAGGCACTAAGGCACCAAGTCATGGAAATAAAGAATAGAGCACAGCTACTGCAAGCAAGCCTGCAACCAATATACCAGCCTCCCTGGAGGCAGAAAGCATGTGAAAAAGGTCACTGCAGACGAAGTAGTCTGCAACCACCGCCCGGAGCCAAGAAAGGGTCCGAGGCAAGAAGGGAAGAGCAAGGACAAGTCATCCCCCAACACCACCAGCAAGGGGGTGTGGGGGGCGGTTCCCCTAAAAGAACCAAGGGTCGAGACCCAGCCAGGGAACTTCAGCCCCAAGGACTGGAAGACTCAAAAGTGCAAGCAACATCAGGAAGCAGGGCACAAATGAACCCTACATTGGAGACCAAATGCATGGGCACCGAAGCACCCAGGCATGTGTCACCCAATCACCAAAAAGAAGGAATGAAGCAACAACAACAAGAACTAGGCGAGCATCCTCCTAGGGAGGGATTAAGAAAAAGGCACTCACAGAGGAATGCCGTCCTGAAGCAGGCGAGTGCAGAAGACCGAGAAGGGTCCTCGCAGAAATGGGGAGGAAGGGCGGGTCTTGAAGGAATCTGCAGCTAGAATCGTCTCTACCAGATATATCGTTTTCAAAGGTAAGTAACTCGTACATCTGAGAGAGACTACTAGCCGCAGATTCCTTAACGTAGAATAGATACCCTAGCCATACCCACAGGGAAGGTGGGTATGTGAGAAGACCTCCCCAGCTCAGACGAGCACAAGACCCCCAGCAGGGGACCAGTCACCGGGACAGGAAAAAATAGCCCCGTCCACCGCAACAGAGGATGAGTCACAGGACCTAAGCTAAAGAGAACCTCAGCATCATGGAGGAACACCTGCCCCACAGGGGATGTATTAGAACAAAAAAGGGCAACCCAGCCTTCACCAACAGGAGAAGCAAGGGTAATATGAAGGAGGCCAATACACCGCAAGCCCAGTCAACGTACCAGGAACCT